>NW_015624573.1:165501-165981 GCF_001515625.1 Sinocyclocheilus rhinocerous | reverse complement strand
GACGCAGAAGCGGTGTCTGATTCATGAACGAACTGATTATTTTCAATTAACCCGTTAAATCGGTTCGCAAATCGCACCAAACGATTCATTCACGAATTGGAATGATCCGATTGCAGCTGTTCTCGAGTCGACAACTCACTGATTCAAATGATCCGTTTGGTGCGAGTCTCAAGTGAACTGAATTCACAAGTAAGAACCAGGAGATCTTGTGAGCGCGCGCGCGCGTGCGTCTGATGCTGTCAAAAGTAAGTTACTAATGTTGAATTTTAGTATTAATTATTGTAACTGAAAATCATATTTAGGTCAAAGCTGTCAGTTGTTTGTGACCTAAATCTGCTGTAACGGGTGATCTGTTTAAGCCCACTGAAATGCTTGAATGCAGACACATTAACATCAGAGTCTCTATGTTTTAGGTCAAAAAACATTAAAATAACACAGATTAAATAAAATAACTCATGCACGTTCATCTTCCCCACTGCT
>NW_015624573.1:158406-164743 GCF_001515625.1 Sinocyclocheilus rhinocerous | reverse complement strand
ATATAAGTAGCCTATATAAAACTGCAAAATAAACATTCATCTATGGGTACTTTTTACTTAAGTACTTAAAAAATCAAGTACTTTTGTACTTTCACTCGAGTAAAATTGAAAACTGAGTACTTTTACTTTTACTGGAGTAATATTTTATTATACGGATCTGTACTTTTACTCAAGTACTTGATTTGTGTACTTCGTCCACCACTATTTGCTTAGACTATTTGTGTTTAACAAGTTAGCTGACCAAAGATGCTTCACACTGTAATGGCAGCGAGTGAGATAGGAAAGTGTGTTTCACACCTATAGCTTTTTGGGTTTGAAAAGCTTTGCTGGACTTGGACATAATTGATGCAAATTTCTGTTGCTGCATATTCAGTCCTTCTAATAATGGCACCATTTTACAGAAACTCTAGATGGCAGTAGAAGTGACAGGTTTTGGAGAAAGAGTAGTTATTCTTTAGATGTGGTGCAACAGCTTGAACTCTTTCCAGTTTGCAGTTCTGTTAAGGAGATTAAATTTTGATTTATCTGGTGCTACATCATTAAAATAATGCTTTTATTCAGCAAGTTCTGTATGCATTAAAGACTTCTACTTGTTATAAAATAAACACTGAACTTTATTGAACGTATCTTTTGAACGTTCTATTTGTCAAAGAATCCTGGAAATATATTTTTAGCATGGTTTCCACAAAAATGTTAAGCAGCACAACTGTTTTTAATGTATATAATAAGAAATAATTCCTGAAAATTATTTCTGAAGGATCATGTGACAAATTCAGTCTTGACATTACAGGAATAAATTGCATTTTAAATATATATTAATATAAACAAAACTTGTATTGAATTGTAATAATAATTCTAACATTTTCATGGTAGTTAAAATATATAATAATATAATATAATATAAATATATATATATTTAATATAGTTTTTTTTAGAGACCTGCCTTTGTCCTCAGTTTGACTACTGTAGTACTGTCCAACACTGCTGTCATTTATTAAGCAGGAAGAAATCCAACCAAATGACTAGTGGAAGCTCAGGCCTTCCACTATGGTTTCAACACCCTCTGTGTTAGATATTAATTTACTAAAAGAAAAGACTAATGTACAATCTTTCAGTGCAGAGTGTCTGTCCTGAGTGTTTTCTTTAGTTTGTTTTTGTTACTTGAAGTTACTTTAAGTGTGTCAAGTCAACATACTTTACTTATTTGTGTGTGCATGTGTGTGTTTGTGTTTGAGAAAAAGATATGAAAGAGAATAAGAATATGTATGAATGTCATTCATGTCAGTATATGAGAGGTTAATGATCTACACCAGAGCAGTGAATGTGTAAGTAGACTTATGATTGGACAAACTCAAGTCCATATTGCCCGCATTGTTTCTTTTGAGCCACATCAGAAGACTAGATCAGCAAAGATGAAGTTTGAGAACCTGTTGGCTGAGGCTGGGGGGTTTGGAAAATACCAGATCAGTATCATCGCCCTTTTGGTGATTCCGAGAGTAACGCTACCATTTCACTTCCTGTTGAACAACTTCATCGCCGCCATCCCATCTCATCACTGTGATATCAGCTCTCTGGATGTTGACGGGGTCCTTGGGAATCTAAGTCGAGAAGAGAGACTGACTGTCAGTGTTCCTGCACAGGAAGATGGGACACCTGCTTCCTGTCACATGTTCTCCCATCCTCAGTTCCACCTGTTGGCAAACTCCTCCAGCAGCTCAGAACTTCCTGTAGTTGAGTGTCAGAACGGATGGGAGTATGACAACAGCACAATTAAATCAGCCTTGGCTACTGAGGTAATTCACTTTATTTGTTTTTCATTTAAATGAATTTTTATAAATATATAATTTAATTTTACGACTGTTAAATATAGTCTCCACAGTAAACCTAAATGAATGTTAAAGCTGAAGTGTATAGATTTTTTTACGTTAAAATTCAGAGAAAATTATAAGTAAGCTTTTTAGGGGTTGATTTCCCAAAACCAATGGGAAAACCAATGGCTCAACCAATGGTGTAAATGTGGGGGCGGGACTTTTTGTTTTTCTGACTAGTGCAGTTTTGAATGAAGCAAGGTTGTAATTCTGATTAATGTCCAATTCAAATGTACATCACTGATCAAAAGAAAAATGACATCTTTCTGACCAATATGTTTCTCTTTCAGTTTGGGTTGGTGTGCGACAGGAAAGGTCTGAATAAAGCCACAGCCACCATCTTCTTTGTTGGTGTGACGGTAGGAGCAGCCATTTTTGGCTGGCTGAGTGACAGGTGAGATTTAATGTAAGACATGGATCTGGCCTTTAAGAGATATAGTGAACAGTGATGCTACAACAGCATGCCAAGCTGAAGTAGTTAAACTACAGTTACTGTTAGGTAGCTACAGCACAAACAAAATTTTGATGTTACTTAAAAGAGCACTAAGTTAATAATAATAATAATAATATTAAAGAAAAAAGATGTGGGTTTTTGAATGAATGGACATCTCAATAATGGTTAAAATAGTAGTAAAATTGTACTATATACAACAAAAACACTCTAATGTACATAACTGGGTCAAAAATCTATATATAGTACAGAAACTAATTTTTGGAGCAATTCACTACAATGAGTCAGACTTTCCAACATTTCATGCAAATAAAAAAACTATTTTGGATGAATCAACTCACTAGACTGAACTACTTTCTAACACTACTACATGCATTTGAGAGAGAAGACCATTTAGTATGAATCGATTCACTAGAATGAACCAATCTTACAATGCATATGAGAGAGAGAATTGTTTAGGACAAATTGATTCACTGTCACAAAGATCCGTTTAGGTGACAGCACTGTTCTTTTAAAGATATTAAAAAGTAGCCTGTTCTGGAAAAGCTACACTACTTTGAAAACAGCTGTCACACTATACTTTCCCCAGCATGCCAGTATAAGGTATTTCTCATGGATTTTGTTTATTCCAGGTATGGTAGGAAACGAATGCTGATGGTGGCTTACCTGATAGCCATTTTGTTTGGGGTGGCCAGTGCATTTTCCAAGTCCTTTATTATGTTTGCTATAATGAGGTTCTTCACTGGAATGGGCCTTACGGGCATCAGCATCATCTCCATTGTCCTGTGTGAGTACTTTCTTACATGTCTGTGGGTGACCATTTAATATGTATTTTATAATTAATATGCTTCAAACACAATGTAGTATTTAGTAGACAGATTTTACGGACACAGCTCAACACTTGTTTAGTACCAGATGAAGCAGAATTTTTAAATAAACTAAATGAATGATTGAATGACTCACTCATAAAGACAGTTTACTATCATAAAGATTTAACTTGCAGAAAATCACTTAAAAATCCATGCCACTAATGCACAGACTGACATTCTGGTTTAAATAATAGAACTTATTATTATTCATCAGGTGTAGAATGGGCCGATATAGCACACAGGACGATTGCTGGAGTTATAATAAGTTTTGATTGGTCTATCAGCACTATGATATTGCCTGGCATTGCTTATCTCGTCAACGACTGGAGGCCTCTGGTCATCACAGTAACAGCTCCTCTCATACTGGCAGTGATCACATGGAGGTAAGATGTTACTATGATTGACTCAGATGTCCAGTTTTCCCAAATCACCTACATTCCTGTCTTCTAGGTGGATCCCAGAGTCAGCACGATGGCTCATAGCCAATGGACGAATGGAAGAGGCCCATTTTTACCTGAGCAAATGTGCCTCAGCCAATAACAGGCAACACAACCTCAGAGATATCAAACCAGAGGTAACATTTTAATATGCGATATTGAGGAAGCGATTACATTTTCTGCATTTTCCAAAACTTTTGAGGACATGACCTTTCAGACCCTTGCCAATGTTATAATTGCTGAGGACAGAGGTGACAGGAAGTACTCGTATCTGGATCTCGTGAGGTCTTCTAAGATGAGGAAACTGGCTATGCTTACTGGAAGCACCTGGTGGGAATTTTTTGTCTTTATAATGGCTAAAAATCATGGTTTCCTTTTCAAATTCAAGTCAGAGCAACCTGGTTTACTAAGATATTAAAGTAAATTGTTTTTCGCAGGTTCGGAGTGGCATTCACTTACTACGGCATCAGTTTGAACATCAGTGGTTTTGGGCTGAACTTGTACCTGACCCAGTTTATTTATGGTGCCATAGAACTGCCATCAAAACTGGTGGCCTATTTGTGTCTTGATAAACTGGGCCGCAGGTACAGCCAGGTGGGCACGCTGATTACAACAGGGGTCTGCATTGGCATCACCGTCCTCATTCCCAGAGGTAAAAGACAGAGAACAATCATTTATGATGATGCCACAATCATGTGATTGACACTCAACTTGCTTTAAAACTGTGAATGTTTGTTTAGTTTAGTTTATTCCGTTACAGAACAACCATTTATTATGATGTTGTCATCATGAGTTTGGCATTCATTGAATTTAATATGTGAATGTTTTCTATTACAGTTTTACACATTTATTATGACATCACAATCATCTGCCTGGCTTTTCAGTCCATTTAAATGAAAGAACAATAATTACATAGAATGCCACTGTTGTGAATGACTAAATGTAATTATGTAGAAGTTATTCATTGTGATGTCACAGTCGTGTTCAGCATGTCAGTCATTCTAAAATTTAAAAAGCTTTCTGATGGTAAAATCACATGTTTGGTGTCAAAATCCGTGTGTTTTTATTTCAGTGTTAAAATACTTCATCCTATCCCAGTTAAATATGAAAATCCAACTACAAGTGGGCCATTTATGGGATGATTCCACTTATCTAAAAACAAATATATTAATAATATATAAATATTATGAATAATATATAATTATTTATCGTTGATCAATAGTTGATTCTCACACAATGTAGAACTAAATCAAAACATTGCTTTCTTATTTTAATGTATTTTAAAGTCATTATGGTCCCTGCTACACCATCCGGCCACAAAAAGCATTTTTCTCCATTGACGCCATTCAAAAGTAGTTGCATATTTAAAATAAAATAAAATAATAAAATAAAATAAAATAAAATAAAATAATAAAATAAAATAATAAAATAAAATAAAATAAAATAAAATAATAAAATAAAATAATAAAATAAAATAAAATAAAATAAAATAATAAAATAAAATAATAAAATAAAATAAAATAAAATAAAATAATAAAATAAAATAATAAAATAAAATAAAATAAAATAAAATAATAAAATAAAATAATAAAATAAAATAAAATAAAATAAAATAATAAAATAAAATAATAAAATAAAATAAAATAAATTAAATTCCAGTGGATCTGGAGTTATTAGTCACATTTTAGTCATGCATTTCAGTCATGTAATTTATGGCTCAGTTGATGTCTCTGGTTCTGTCTTTAGATTTGTGGCTGCCCCGTACAGTCATTTCTGTGCTGGGTAAAGGATTCTCAGAGGCCTCCTTCACGTGTGTTTTCCTCTATACCACTGAGCTCTACCCAACTGTGTTACGGTCAGTTGTTTATCATTTGCGAATCTACTTGTTTTTGTACATAAAATGGGAAAAAAATGGTGTTATTAAAATTCTCTCTCTTCTGACCTTAGGCAGAATGGATTAGGCTATAGCTCATTTGTTGGTCGTGTTGGTGTTTCTCTTGCACCTCTTGTGAGCCTTCTGGACGAGGTCTGGCTGCCTCTGCCACAGGTCCTGTTTTGCTCTGTGGCTGTCAGTGCAGGTCTCCTTGCGCTGCTCCTCTCTGAGACCCACAATGTGCAGCTTCCTGAGACTATTGAGGACGTTGAGAAAACTAGGTGTATAATCATTTACTACTGCTACTACTAGAATCTTTTTTTAATTGCTCAATGAATTACTTAAAGGGGTCATATGATGCGATTTCATTTTATCCTTTCTCTTTAGAGTGTTACAAGCTCTTGGTGCATAAAGAAGATCTATAAAGTTGCAAAGACTAAAGTCTCAAATCCAAAGAGATATTCTTTATAAAAGTTAAGAGTTAGCCACACCTACCTAAAACGGCTCGTTCGAACACGCCCCCACATACCTACCTCACTATGTGGGAAGATTTGCATAACACCGCCCAAATGTTCACACAAAGAAAGAAGGCATAACTTTTATTCTCACTGTAGTATCGTTGCCGCTGCAGCCATGTCGTGAAGACACTGTGTGCTACGTTGTGAAAGCGAAGCTACTTTGTTTGCTCTTCCAAAAGAGGACGATATCCGCTTCGTCATACCTGGAGCTGATCTGTGCTGGTCGCTGAGGAAATACATCAACTTAGTGCTGTGGATCACCGGATCGGCTTTCACCGTGGACGAAACAGAGTCCAGCCCAGGGTCGTCACTCGTGTTTGC
>NW_015624573.1:149836-156710 GCF_001515625.1 Sinocyclocheilus rhinocerous | reverse complement strand
GGTCAATCACAACGCACTGGATAGCTGGCTAATCAGAGCACACCTCGCTTTTCAGACCGATTAGTTTTGTAAAAATCGACGCGTTTCAAAAAGGCGGGGCATAGAGGAGAAACAATAATATACAGTATGTGGAAAATAATGTGTTTTTTTTACTTTAAACCGCATAAACACATTTCATTACACCAAATACACAAAATAATGTTCTTTTTAGCAGCATCATATGACCCCTTTAAAATATCTTGCAATGTTCTAAACTTGATGTAAAAATATAACATATTTTTATTTTATTTGTTACTCAGGAAAAGATCAGTGTGTTCACAACTTGGAATGGAGCCTTACAAGCAGACAAAGTGAAACTGTAGAGAAGATGAAACTAATAAAAATCAAATTCATCGCTGAATTGTCTTGGTCTTTATTTAATAAGTTCTTATTATTCTTGTGACAAACTACAAAACCTTATAGAGTATATAAACCTTATATATATAATTCCTGTTATGGAAAAGCTGAATTTTCAGCAGCCATTACTCCAGTCTTTAGTGTCACATGATCCTTCAGAAATCATTCTGATGATTATGATTTGGTGCTCAAGAAACATATAAATCTATATTTTTATTATCAGGATTTGAAACATTGTGCTGCTTTATATTTTTGTTAGAAGAACAGCATTTATTTAAAACAGAAATCTTTTGTAACATTATAAATGCCTTTAATACATACTTGCCGCAATCAAATATGAATTTCTTTCATTCTTTAATTTCTTTCTTTTAAACCAGATGTCACAGTAAAGATAAAATTTGTTACATTCGTGTTACAAGTCAACAAACTGTGGCTGCCTTGAGGGCAAAGTTATGATAATCTCAGAATGACAAAGCAAGAATAAACATCTATTGTAAAATCACCACAATGTAAAGTTTCAACCAAAGGGTTTAATTTTTACAAATGTTCCACAAAGCTTTAGACATTCCCTCTGTTAACCATTTCCCTCCTTTAGAGTGTTATGACTGTGAGGTACAAACAAAAGAGCCAGGTGAGACAGATCCTCAACCAGGTCGAACACAACAGAGCGCAAGAATGAAGTTCGAAGATCTTCTCTCAGAAATTAATGGATTTGGAAGGTTCCAGAAGATGGTCCTGTGCATCAATTTCTTTGGGCGATTTAGTCTCGCGTGTCACTTCCTGTTAGGCAACTTCATTGCTGTTATCCCTTCTCATCATTGCAGCATCAGCTCTCTGGATGTTGACGAGATCTTTGAGAACCTGACTCAGGAGGAGAGACTGACTGTCAGTATTCCAGTGCAGGATGATGGGACTCCTGCTTCCTGTCACATGTTCTCTTATCCTCAATTCCACCTGCTGTCAAACTTCTCCAGCCCCTCAGAGGTTGCTGTAGTCCAGTGCCAGAATGGATGGGAGTATGACAACAGCACGTTCATCAGCACTCTCGCCACACAGGTGAGAAGACTCTTGCTTTTTTATTTATTACTGATGATACACTTTGTACTTTTCTCAAGTTGTGACCTCTATCTTTTTTGTGTCTTTCAGTGGGATTTAGTGTGTGACAAAAGAGCATTGAGCAGATTAACAACCACCATCTTCTTCATTGGGGTCATGTTTGGAGCAGCTGCTTTCGGGAGCTTGAGTGCAATGTTGGTGCAGCTAAATTGGTTTAATGAGGTTTTTGAGGTTTACATAAATCATGGAAATGTTAGTTTAGAATTAGCAAAAACTAGCACAGTTGCTTAAAGGGATAGTTCACCCAAACATGACAATTCTGTCATGATTTGCTAACCCTCATATCGTTCCAAACCTGTATGAGTTTCTTTCTTCTGCAGAACATGAAAAAGGAACGTTTGCAAACATCGGTTCAGCATTGATTTCCAATTATATGGAAATCAATGCTTGAGAGACATTTCTCAAAACCTCTTTTTATATGTTCCACAGAAGAAAGAAAGGTCTTACATGTTTGGAACAGCATAATTTAAATTTTTGGGTAAACTATCTATTTAAATTAATCTCAGCTGCATTAGAAACACACTGGACATTTTTCCAAATAATCGAATCCAGTGGTTCTCAAACCTCTCCATGAAGTACCCCCAGCACTGCACATTTTGTATGTCTCCCTATATCTGACACACCCACTTCAGGTCTTGCAGTCTCCGCTGATGAGTTGAATCAGGTGTGATAGATGAGGGAGACATACAAAATGTGCAGGGCTGGGGGTACTCCAGGACAGGTTTGAGAACCACTGATCTAATCAATCAAAAAAAATTGGGGGTGTTTGCACTTGAGTGTTTTTAAGTGGATACATGTCTGTTTCTGCTCAGGTTTGGGCGTAAGCCAATGCTGCTGGTGTCACATATGTTAGGAATGGGATTTGGATTGTGTAGTGCTTTTTCCTCCTCCTTCATCATGTTTGCGGTGCTGAGATTCTTCACTGGATTCACCATTACTGGCAGTGTCATCATCTCCACTATACTCAGTGAGAATCACTCTCTTTTTAAATTGCTTTGACTTTATAATTATTGAGGCTCTCAAAAAACACACAATAATGTTTCTAAAATGAAGATCACTGAATCACTCTAATTGGCAAAGTGTGTGTATACGTTCTTTTGTTGATTTGTTCTTCATCAGATGTGGAGTGGGTGAGCATTAAACACAGAAAGCTGGTTGGGGTGATTGACAGCCTCTCTTGGACATTTGCCTTCATGAGCTTTCCACTGGTTGCATACTTCATTCGAGACTGGAGATGGCTGACTGTTGCCATCTCATTGCCCACCGTTACTGCCATAATCACTTGGTGGTGAGTATAAATAAACCAAACCTAAATAGAGGTCATAGAAAACATCTGAAAATCATTTGGTACATGTAATGTACCTTTTTCAAAAAGTAGCTTGCTGCACGTTCTCAATATAAAATACTTTACATTTCATAAATATGAATTTTGATGTTGTTATAGGTGGGTTCCAGAGTCAGCGCGGTGGCTGATAGCTAACGGGAGGGTGGATAAAGCTCATTATTATCTTCATAAATGTGCTGTCATGAATCGTAAAAAGGAAGTTGTTGTCAGCATAAAACCTGAGGTGAGAGCATCTCATTGAATTTCCAGAAGGAAATCTAAAATGGCAGTGAAGAAATATATTTTATTTTAAAATACCAGAAATATATTTTTATTAAGAATGGCACAGTATTAACAATGGCACAAACTTTCTCCCTCCTTAGTAAAGTTGATGTGAAACAGATTATTGAAAAAGAAAAAAATGTAGCTTGGTTCTATCCATCAGTTGTTGATTGGATGGAGGCAGATCTGAATGCCAGCTTGCTGTCGATTGTAAGAAAAGGACAGTTTTCAAGCAGACAAGATGATTGGAGAAGTCAAGCATATGTCACCAGAGAGAATTCTGTTGTTTCACAGGAAAATTAAGTCATAAAAATGGTTTAAAATAAAAATCTCAGTAACATGCATGAGAAAGTAAAAGGAGTCAGGGACTGTATTTTTTTTCCTTGCTCTTATTTTAGCAGTTTGCTGACATGTTTGAACGTATTTGTTTTTCTCTTTGTCTTTCTATAGAATTTGGCTAAAATCATAGTTATTGACAGAGGAAACAGGAAGTATTCATACCTGGATCTGGTTAGGACTCCTAAGATGAGGAAACTGGCCTTACTCACTGGAATCACCTGGTGTGTAGTGAACTATCAAATCACAAACACACACAACAGTTCCATCAGTAAAAGGATGTTCAGATAAATCTCATGTTTCTGCTGGATTTTTCACTGCCAGGTTTGCTGTTGCCACTGTTGCCTATGGAATTAGTTTCAACATTTCAAGCTTTGGACTAAATAGGTATCTCACTCAGTTTGTGTATGGAGCCATTGAAATTCCTGCTAAACTGAGCATCTATTATCTGCTGGATAAGTTTGGAAGACGCATAACTCAGGCTGGATCACTGCTGTTTGTTGGAATCAGCCTGATGATTAATATATTCATTCCCAAAGGTGAGAGCCTTACTTACAGATCTTTTAACATGAAGAGTGAAATGACAATGTATACAGTTTGCCCTTTGACATATTGCCACATATTGGCCTATGACAAGATCTAGTGCAACAGTGTTTCTTTCTCTTGCCATTCAGATAAGTCAGTGGCTCGTACGGTGATTGCTGTGCTGGGAAAAGGCTGCTCAGCCACGTCTTTTGGCACAGTTATTTTGTACAGCTCTGAGCTTTACCCCACTGTTGTCAGGTATGAAAACCAGTTTCATTCAAAATTATACTGTAGTAAAAATGAGTAGTAAAAAAAATCTAGTGCCAAAAGCTACACTACATTTGAATGGTTTGGGGTCAGTCAGATTTTTGAAAGTTTTTGAAAGAAGTCTGTTACACTCACCAATGCTGCATTTATTTGATCAAAATACAGTAAAACCAGTTATATTGTGAAATATTATTACAATTATTATATTATACTATTTAACTTTTTTAATATATTAAAACATAATTTATTCCTGTGATGGCAAAGCTGAATTTTCAGTAACCATTACTCCAGACTTCAATGTCACATGATCCTTCAGAAATCATTATAATATCTTGATTTGTTGCTTAAGAAACATTTTATCATCAATGTTGAAAACAGTCGTGCTGCTTACATTTTTTGTGGAAACTCGTACATTTTTTACCATTCTTTGATGGATTAAAAGTTCAAAAGAACAAACAGAAATCTGTTGTAACATACATTATAGATGTCTTTACTGTCACTTTTGATCAATTTATTGCCTCCTTGTTGAATAAAACAGAAGAAAAAATCTTCCCCAAACTTTTGAACAGTAGTGTAAAACTGTAAATGGTAAATATTTATAGTTTTTTTTTTTTTTGAAGTTGAATTAAAAATATACTTATAAATGCAAAATATAGGCAAAATGGGATGGGCTATAACTCCTTTGTGGCACGTCTTGGTGTGTCTGTGGCTCCTCTGATCCTGCTGTCGGATGATGTTTGGAACCATTTCTCTCAAGTCATCTTGTCTTCTCTTGGCCTCTCTGCTGCTTTTGTGGCTTATCTATTACCTGAGACACGAGGCAGGTGTCTGCCGGAGACTATAGAGGATGTCGAGGGAATCAGGTACGGTTATGTGGAAAAACTGTCTAGTCTGGGAAACTGAACCCTTAAGCATAATCATTTGCAATTCGAAGAATGTCCATTTTGTTGTTTTAAATTACAGGAAGGGCACTGATGACTTGCCACTACAAGATCAAAAAATGGATGAAAAAGAAAGCAGTAGGTTGAAATGGAAAGACAATTTAATTGTGCAGAACACATAACTGTAGTAGAATTGTTTTTTTTTTTATCCATAACCCTATTTATGTGTCATCATTTAATTAAAACATTGAAAGAGAAATTTGAAGGGAGATGTTGCATGTTTTCCTCATTGTGATGTTTTTGTCAGATTTGTGTGACTCACTAATCCACATATAAAGGAATACTATAGGAGGAATAGCTCACAGGCCTTTCTGTTTTTACAGGGCAAGAAATAATTTGTGCTTGGAAACGGTGTTGGGGAAAGTTACTTCAAAAAGTAATGGATTACAATATTGTGTTACTCCATAACAAGTAACTACACAGTGGGCAATTGATTTTGAAAAGATTAATCAAAATTAACGTAAAAAAAAAAAAAACAGGTCAAATATGTAAATCAAACTGACATCAAAAACTTGACATGACTTAGATTTGATGTAAATTGAACATCAAATATATTACATAAACATTAAACATTTTCAGTGTGGGATTAACTTCCTGTTTTCACCAAATTACCACTGGAAGAAATTGCCGTCCAAATTTAAATGGTTACAGCATCAAGTCTTGACCAATATTTGACATGAAAATTGATATCAAGGTGCCCGCTGGGTAATTGCATTACTTAGTTAATTTTTATGGAAAGTAATTCATTACTTTACTTTTGCGTTACTTTTTGTCATCAGGGCTAGGCTTGCTTATTTGTTTTTTAATAACAAAAAACTCAGTAAGTTATATTTTTGGCAACTGTAAAGGCCCTTTCAAAAGTGAAATTAATAAGCCTCAGGCTGAAGGAAGTGCCTCTGTATTCATTCCCAATTTCTCCTTTAATACGGGACAGAAGAGGTGTCAGTGAATAAATTGGAAAACAAAGTAACTTGCATTACTTATTTGAAAAAGTAATTCCAATATTTAAAAAGAATGCATTAGTTTACTAGTTACTTGAAAAAAGTAATCTGATTACGTAATTTGCATTACTTGTAATGTGTTATCCCCAACACTGCCTGGAAATGTAGCCAAAAGAAGAAGAAGAAAAAAAGCCAGGTTTTGCACTGGTTTACTAACATTATATGTACAGTTTAATCAAGGTGCTTCGTCTGGGATAATGGAAGTAAATATGTTATGAAACTTGAAACCTGAGTTTACTGTTCATTAATCAGTAATCTGGAATCTTGCCCTAGTGCTTCACAAAAAGTGTTTATAAAGTGCAGAATGTAAGTGTTTATGTCTGTAGAGAAAGATTAATGAATTGATTTCTTTCTTTGGGCCTATGCATACAACACGAAGTGTCAAATTAAAGGCATAACTTTGATTTAATCACAAGTTTTGTGAACCACAAATCCTTGCACAATGAGCTTGTTGGATAACAGCTGTCTGAAAGGTTTTCTAAGCATAGATCAGTGCAGTTCAATGATAACAAAAGTTAATCTGTACAAATGACCATACAAACAACCCAATCTGTCAGCATCACCTAATGTGTTTATGCTTTTCTACTCTTTCTAAATTAATCTGTTAGCATTTAGATGACAAATAAATGGTTCTCGTTTTATCTAAGAAAATCCTTCTTAACTCTGACAGAAGATGTAGTTTTATT
>NW_015624573.1:128857-149826 GCF_001515625.1 Sinocyclocheilus rhinocerous | reverse complement strand
TTTTTTTTTTTTACAAACTCCAGTGAGTCCCTATAAAATATCTACCAAGAGATCAAAAAGGAAGTGAAGCCAAAAGAGTGCTAGTGTGATAAGATATATCATCTGTGAAAGGTGTCAATGTCCATGTGCATTAACAACGTGAACTGCACAGATGGCGAGACACTCTTTTACCAGCATTAACAACCAAATCACAAATCATTCACCACTGCTGACAAGCTAGCAGATTGTCTGAAGATATGGACACACACACATTAAACACAGACATACAACCACAGCTTTGGTTTTAATGACCAAAGTACAAGATGCATCTGACTTCCAGTTAACCTTTGTTATCCCATAAAAACTCACCACATAAACCAGGGATGTTGTAGGAAGACACTGAGGAAAGTCTGTGTATCAACAAAAACCATGAAGTTTGAAGATCTAATTACAGAAATCAATGGCTTCGGCAGGTTTCAGAAGATGATTCTTTGCATCAGTTTTGTAGGACGATTCACTTTACCGTGTCACTTTCTATTAAGCAACTTTATCGCCGCCATCCCATCTCACCACTGTGATATCAGTTCTCTTGATGCCGAGGGAATCTTTGGCAATCTGAGTCGGGAGCAGAAACTGACTGTCAGTATTCCAGCACAAGAAGATGGGACTCCTGCTTCTTGTCACATGTTCTCTTATCCTCAGTTTCATCTGTTGACAAACTCCTCCAGCAGCTCAGAACTTCCAGTAGTCCAGTGCCAGAATGGATGGGAGTATGACAACAGCACGTTCAGCAGCACTCTCGCCACACAGGTGAGATTTCAGTGAAGAAGGTGCTGCACTTTATAAATCATGTTGATGACCCTTTCTTGCTAGGATGGGCCTGTGTGCTGAAAAATCCAACTTCAACTCCAAATCATTTGAGGATTGCCTTAAACCATTTCAGTTTAAAAAACAATATTTATGAGTACTGTAAACTTTTTCATTTGAATCACTGTAAACTATACTCAAATGCATTGTTTAGCTAAACCTTGAAACCTAAAATAAAACGTAAAATGAACTCAAGCAAGTCTCTAGCAGTTAATTACTAGCAAGCAATTCTGTAATTTGCAATAAAAAAACATCACTGCATGTGTAGTTATAGCTTTTCAAATAAAGTAACAGTTTTTCTGTCACTGGATCATTCTCAACATAAACCCTAAATTCTACTCTTCAGCACAATAGTAACTCCCCAAAAGTCCAACATAACAAAAACTTACAAATACCAAAACTGGAAATGGACTATTCAATGGACTATGGACGGTTCAAACTAATTATTTACTTCATTTAGTAAATTTCACTATTAGGTTTTACAGTGTCGGTAAATATGTCCTCCCTTTCACATCCAAAAAAGAAAAAGAAAAAAGGAAGTTAGTTGGGAATTTTGAGTTGTGATATGACAAGTTGTCATATGAAAGTTTGCAGGTTCAAGACCTTCGGATAAAAATGTCATGATAAAACTAGTGATATATTTCATCCACATCTAGTTTTGAAAGTTCATGAAGCAGTTCATTGCAATTCCTTAAGAAAAATTATTTTCCATCTTTATTTATTTTAAAGTGGGATCTGGTATGTGATAAAAAAGGTCTGAATAAAGCTGTGACCACCATCTTCTTTGTCGGAGTGATGTTTGGAGCAGTTTTTTTTGGAGGCATGAGTGACAGGTGATGTTTCAAAAAAACAGAACTGTGTATTATGATAAATATTATGAACAATTAGCATTTTATGAAGACCGACACAAGCAGGAAATGTTCTGTATGAAAAAAACTATCTTCTGTTTGGTATGTAGATTTGGCCGTAAGCCGATGCTGCTGGTATCCTATATATCAGGAATGGCTTTTACATTGGCCAGCATCTTTTCTACCTCCTTCATCATGTTTGCAGTGCTGAGATTCTTTAGTGGATTCACCATCACCGGCATCGTTATCGTCTCTGTCGTACTCAGTAAGACCCCTATCTCAGGTCCTCAGATTATGATTGAATGTGAATATAAAACAAAGTAAAATGGCCTTACTGTACATGCATGTCTTTCTTCAGATGTGGAGTGGGTGGACATTCAGCACAGAAGGCTTGTATCTATAACTGGCAGTATGGCATGGGCTGTTGGGAGCACCTCATTGTCTCTTTTTGCATTCTGTATCAGAGACTGGAGATGGCTGACAGTGGCCGTCACGTCACCTTTACTGCTATCCACAGTCCTCTGGTGGTAATGGACCTTGCATATTCTGTCAAATTAGTCAATTAAGGGTAAGAATGTTCTATAGAGCAAATGTGTCTGATGTAGGTGGGTTCCAGAGTCGGCTCGGTGGCTGATAGCCAATGGGAGGGTGGAAAAAGCTCATTATTATCTTCACAAATGTGCTGTCATGAATCGCAAGGAGGAAGTTATTTCAAGAATCAAACCTGAGGTGAGAGAAAATGATATATAACAAGGGATTGATCAGTTTTTTTTAAACAATTGTCTGTCTGTAGGCTAACTACAGTACATCTCTCTCTTTCTTCTATAGGCTCTCTCCATCATAGCTTCAGATGAGGGAAAGAAAAATTATTCATACCTGGACCTTGTCAGAACCCCTAAGATGAGAAGATTGGCTCTACTCACAGGAACCATATGGTGTGTAAATTAACCACAGTTCAACAGTATCTGCCCACCTTTTCAGTGGCCTTGGTCTCGAAAGAACTTTTCCCATTTATTTATTTTTTTAGAGATTTAAAAAAAATCTTTGTTAAAGAGTTGAACTAAATGAACTAAACAGCCAGTTATGAGGTGAAACAAATTACAAACTTTGATTTAAAGCAAAGAAGTATTTGAAATTTAGACAAAATTCAAAAGTACATGACTGTGCTTAATTAACTGCTTACATTTTTTTTAAATTTATTGTAAAATATGTGTACATTCAGTGTACAGAGTTTGCTTGTTTCAGTTCTCTGACTGGTGAAGATTTCATTGCAGAATCATAGGTAATGTAGTTTCTCTCGAGGATTCCTGCTATTAAATACAACTACTGTATTTAAAAAATAAGTTGAAGTAATGCAGGATGTTGGCTTCACTATAGACTGCACTATAGCCTTCAGTGGCACTAGATTACAGAACAAGGACAGACGTCATTGTCTGAATAATAAATAATCTAATGGCTTTTCACTTCTTATAGGTTTTGTGTTGCCACTATGACCTATGGTATCAGCCTCAACATCACAGGTTTTGGACTAAATATGTACCTCACTCAGTTTGTGTATGGAGCCATTGAGGTTCCATCTAAACTAATTGTATATTACTTGCTGGAGAAGATTGGCAGACGTAAAACTGAAGCAGGAGCTCAGCTGTTGGCTGGAATCAGCCTCATGATTAACATATTCATACCCAAAGGTAAGACTGGCAAAACCAACATATGATTATGCAATGATTATAATTACATGTGCAAAAGTAATGTTGCTACTTAATATCTTGGAAAGGCAGCATTATCACTTTTATATGACATATTAATAAGACTTTAAAACTGCAGACATCATTTCGGTAACCTGCGATGCGGCCTTGTCAGATTCAGTGAGCCCGCTGTATGTCTGTTAATGTTCACATCAGACCAAACTGCCTTCTAAAACACAGGAGAGAGAAGTTTAGACATCACCGGAGTGTATTTGGGTAACATTAAAAGTAAACCCATTCTGTGTGAAATAGAGGGGGTAAGAGATTTCAGTAACCTTTAATGCTGCCTTTGTCAGATAAGGTGACCTTGCTGTAGGCTATGTCTGATACTGTTCACATCAGAGCAAAATGCTTTCTGGGATATAAAACAGGTGATTAAACAGCAGCAGAGTGAATTTAGGTAACATTAAAAACATTCTGTGTCAAATAGATAACAGATTTTAGTGTTATGCTGCCTTGTCAGATTTGGTGACCCTGCTGTGTCTGTTGCTGTTCACATCAGACCAAAATACTTCCTAGGATATAAAATAGAGGTTCACCTTGTGATTTTGGAGAACATTAAAGCCATTCTAGCCATTAATAATCATTATATATGCAATCATGACAATACTCAATAGCACTTGGAGACCTTTTCCAATAACCATTTATTGATATTCACTGAATAACCTAACCCAAGTAACACAGCGTACAATCGTGCAAGAAATAAATGAAAAATATTAGGGAGCACAGCTGTGTTTTTTGGTGTTAACGCCATCCCTAATTTTTTATCGTTTGAGTCACTTATCACTTATAAGTTGCTAAATGTTGCCAAATAAATTTTAAAAAATAGCTAAATTTGTTGCTAGGTGCTTTTGGAAGAAAAAGTTGCTAAGGTAGTCTAAAAAGTTGCTAAATCTAGCAACAAAATTGCTAAGTTGGCAACACTGTCCCTAAAGCTAACGCTATTTATTTTGAATTAGTGATGCTACCTTTCTGAAATGAGTTTTTCCAGGGTGGGGTGTTTGAGATACGCCTCCACCTGCTGGCGTAATGATGTAACTGCAGGAACAGTCATTTAAAAATTTTAACCGTGAGACGCTGCTTGGTCGATTAGATTCGTGGACCGAAACTAACGGTTGTATAATAAATAATAGGATAGAATGGGGGGAAAACACACTGTAATGGTTTAAGGCACAGTATAGAGATGGCATAAGCGTATTAAAACTTAAACTTACCAGAAATGACAATAATTTGTTTATTCAGTCATACTGTGTTCATTATCCTCTCTTTCACATTCAGATCAGTGGGTTGGTCGTACTGTGGTGGCAGTACTGGGTAAAGGTTTCGCAGTTGCAGCTTTTTGTACAATTGTATTATACAGCTCGGAGCTTTACCCAACCGTCCTCAGGTAACAATTAAAAACAGTCAACATGATAGATTTACTATTTGATATAAATGCATTCTTCATAATTTCCTCATTACATAACTAAATCATTTATTTGACTGAATCCTTCAGGCAAAATGGGATGGGATATAACTCGTTCCTGGGCCGTCTGGGAGTGTGTTTGGCTCCTCTAGTCCTGCTATTGGACAGTTTTTGGGGCCACTTCTCTCAGACCATCCTGTGTTCTGTGGCACTCATTGCTTCTGTGGTGGCCTGGCAGTTACCTGAGACACGAGACAGGTGTCTGCCTGAGACTATAGAGGATGTCGAGGGTACCGGGTAAGTCATAACCTACTGTATAGTATTTTGTTAAGGCAACTATAGTAATTCTATTGAGTCAAGGAAGTAATATTGGGACCAAAACAGATGTAGGTGTGTTTAATCTAAAAGAATCTGGAAAGTTTATATTGTGTTCATTAACCAAGTCATTTTTTTTATCATATTGAATAGGAAAAATTTCATTTACCATGACAAGCAGGAGGATGAGGAGAAAATGACAACAAATGAAACCAATGAGGACCACTGAGATTGTGTGCTCATTCAATCCTAAATTTAACCAAAGTTGTTTAGTGTCCTGTTCAGATCCCAGGAGAGTAAATGCGCGCAAAAAACTTGAAAGAACAATTCCAAAGTTCTTTTAAAATATGTTTTATTAGTTACACTAGGATTTAGAACTTTCTCCAGTGCCATGTAATAATTACAGATATTTGCTAAGAATAAATGGAGGCGTGAATGAATAAATGGAAATTGTGAGTTTGTTTGTGAAAAACAGTAAAATGAGAGAGAAAGAGCCTATGTATGTGTGCATGTT
Source organism: Sinocyclocheilus rhinocerous (assembly GCF_001515625.1). Classification (NCBI taxonomy): domain Eukaryota; kingdom Metazoa; phylum Chordata; class Actinopteri; order Cypriniformes; family Cyprinidae; genus Sinocyclocheilus; species Sinocyclocheilus rhinocerous. The sequence continues at coordinate 144,153 of NW_015624573.1, read as the reverse complement.
TAAGTGACTTTTGTGTGACTTTTTTTATAAGATGCCAGTGGCCATTTCTGATGATCAGAATACATGCAACATGCAATGACATTTGCATATATCTATGTGAAAATAAATCTTTACACCTTACAATTTTTTTTTAATATGTAAAAAATATTTCTGAAACAAATAATTAAAAAAAGAGCTTTTCCTTGTGACTTAATGTTCGCTTGGCATTTCATTCTCTGCATTTTCTTTCTCGTAAATGTAACAGCCCACCTTTCCAATGTTTACACCTTTTGGTCCAAAAAGGTACCCATAACAGGGCACATGGCAGTACGGGCTGCCCTCATGCTGCAGAAAATAGAGAAAATACTGCACATTATTAGGGAGTCTGAAGCAATGATAAAGCAATCATCATGGTAGATATTCAACAAATATATCATTTACATTATATATAGGATTTACATTTCAGATTTAGCTACTGTTTTAATTGTAATTTAATATTTAAAACCAAAAAAATAATAATAATTAAAAAATGCATTTTTAAACATCTCTATCAGAGTAGGCAAAGACGTAGTAATTGCATATTGTGCTTTAATAGAAGTAGTAGGTTGTATGACACATTTGTAAGTACCTCTGCATGGCCACCAGGGGTCAGTGTTTTCTTGCACCTCACACAGCGAAGACAAGGCCTGTGCCAGTTGCGACCCAGTGACATCACCTTCTCAGCTGCAGCATTAGACCATGACATCACATTACATCACATTAATACAACACTGTTTTTAATGGTTATCTATATATAAAGAATACTATAAAATGTATATTCAGAAAATTAACAAAAAAGTATTTATTTTAAAATAATTTGATATAAAACATGGAATATATAAAATATAAACACATCATTTAATTATACAATTTTACATTTCATTTATAATACACTTGACTGTGTATGGCTAGAAAATAACTAAAACGTTTTTAAATGTTACACTTACGTCTAAACTACGAGTAACTATCATCAACAATAACTTATCTTTGACTTTCACCTTAAGCTATTTTAAAAAACATTTGTCTTGACTGACTGACTGGAATTCTTGCTGTTCCCTTTAAATGGACTCAAAATCTCAGAGTGGTCAGACCAAATACTGCACATATACAGCAGCACAAAACCATACACACTCACACTCACACACAGCAACCAACCACAGACATTCCTGAAAGTTCTCAAATGTCTATAAAGTCATAGTTTTGATTCATGGGACTCACCGAAATAAACTGCCTTTCCACAGCCGGGACACAGATTAGTCTCTCCAGCAAACATACGTGTAGGCGCAGTGGAAGCTAAAAACAAAAGCAAAAACTTTTATGCATTTGTATATACATTTTTATTTTACTTTTATATTCATATCTGTGTGCATGTTAAAAGTTGATGAACTATTACTATAAGTTCAGCCACAGAGGACAATAATTCATTCATACTTTAAACATATAGGCGCTTTTCTGACTTGTGTCTCCTAGTATTTTGTATTATATTAAATAATTTAAATAACTTCTGGTCTGATGCTTGTAAAGGCCAGATCCAGGCTGGTGTGATTAAAGCTGTGCTTTGATAAGAATCTGCGGCACTTCCGTTCACAAACCTACAAGCTTTAAATGAACACTTCTGTCTCACATCAAAGATGACAGACTGTTACCAGTTTTAGATCCTAATGTCTTCTCCTGTGCTCATTTTATCATGGTGCTTGGCTCACGTGTTTAGGAAACGCATTACGATCTGAAACATTCCTCCAGACGTTTCTACAATGGTCCCTAAAACCCTCCCCTAACATTCCTGCAATGTCCCGCCTGTCGGAAAACACCTATTAAGGGGAAATATTTTAGGAAAGGAGCCAATCAACGAAGGCCATTAAAATTCCACTGCGTAAAATCCCAAGGGGGTCCCTATAGAAAACCATCCTCCCACCCCTCCATTAGTATTTCGGTCTCCCACTCTGTGTGGGAATCTGTGTATGTGTGTGTTAAAAGTGCTGAGGAAGATTTAATGTATAATGGAATGTGGGGAACAATGCAGCCTGGAATAGTGTGTCTATATATACAGTGGCTAAAAATAGCATATAGACACATTTGGACACTTAAAGTCACACTTAACTATGAATGAATGTCATTTCATTACAAGACAAAATATCAAATCAAGAGGCATCTGCAGTCAAAAGATGCTAGAACTTTTCTCAGGAATAACGTCCCTTTTCTTGGCCATTTTCAATTACTTTTAACCAACTGATATCAAGGTGATTTTAGTAGATGTATGAAGTCAGTTCCTTTCAAGTTCAACAGGTGTCCCACAGATGTAGTTCACCACATTAACTAAGGACATACACCACTAATGTTTGACAATCAAAAGGTGTCTAAACGCTTAGATGTCATTTTTGTCAGTATATTATGCAAAACACTTTCACCTCAGAGTATAAGAATAAAAATAAAAAGGTAATTGTGACTGACTATATCTATACAGTCTATATGAGAGTCTATATGATCATACTACTACGGTTCATCGTCTGTTTGATAACGTCTTTAATTGATTTTTCCGTACATTTCTGCCATATGTACATTAACTGACAGTCACCACTGATAAGCTAATACTAAATATGTAGAAACTTAATTTGCTGTAAAGTTGCTTTGCAACGATTTGTATCGTGAAAAGCGCTGTACAAATAAACTTGAATTGAATATCTCAGTATGATATATCATCTCAGTGTCATTTTGATTCTAACTAGATGACTTTTTTTATTTTAAGCTTTATTTCATATTTTTATTTTTTTTAAATATTGTTTGATCATTTCAAACCTTTTTGTAAAATTTCTGCTTGAAAAATGTTTGTGATACACTGATACATAGAAATTTTCTAGAACATATAAAATTAATTTGCTGTCACTTTTGATCAATCTAATGTGTCCTTGCTGAATACAATTATTATTATTTTTCCCATCAGTCTATGTCTTACAGTACCTTTAGGTTGATTAAAGCTGATCTGTGAGCTGGTCCAAGGTGTGGTGGGCGAACTGTCTGAAGGGCTGTTACATGATTTGTTGACTGGTGTCTGAGGAGGTGTGTCGTATATGTAAGACCCCGCCCCTCCAATATTTACACCTACCAATAAGAGGACAGAACAATGAGTACCATTCTATTACTGAGCGAGCAAGTGTTAATGGTTGATAAAGCCCATATCAAAGTGTTCAGACTCTCCTAATGCAGATAGCATTAGACAAAAGCCAAAAATATCCTCTTCGGATCCTGATAAAATGCATCTCTTCTGAATTGTGCACTCACTTGGATGGTATATTACAACCTGAAACAAGCATATTCTTATGTCTGAGTTTGCATTAGCATAAGCTATACACTGAAACCTAGCATCTTACCAAACACTACATTTTCCTAGTCACTGGATCTGCTTTAACTCTTCTGGTGTCTGAGGTGTTTAGGAAGACAGGGCAACTTTTTTTTTTAAATTTTTTATTGTGGATGTACAGTATGTGTAGATGATCATATTTGTATGCATTCGGGTAGCCTCTATTAATATGGTTTGTAAGTGATAATAGGACTGCCTATAAATGTAATCATCTCTCCATGTCTGTGTAGTTTAGATGTATCCCATTTAACAGACACAAATCTCCACTTTACTAGAAGTTTTTTATCATTTGCTCTCACGAGGAAATGGTTTAATTAGTTTCAAATAAAGGTACTGAATGAAATGTCCCTGCAAGATCTGTTTCAACCTGATAGACCAGCTTTAATCTGGAAGATTTCAACCAACATGACAGGAGATATTAAAAAAATTAAACCAAAAAAAAGAGCTTTAAACTTTTTTACATTTTCTGTATTTTTTCCAGACTGCAGGGAATAAACAAAAATTTATCTTACAAACCCTTTTTTTGTCTTTCTTTCTCTCTCTCGGTCTCTCTCTCTGTCTGTGTAGTTTAGATGTATCCCATTTAACAGACACAAATCTCCACTTTACTAGAAGTTTTTTATCATTTGCTCTCACGAGGAAATGGTTTAATTAGTTTCAAATAAAGGTACTGAATGAAATGTCCCTGCAAGATCTGTTTCAACCTGATAGACCAGCTTTAATCTGGAAGATTTCAACCAACATGACAGGAGATATTTTAAAAATTAAACCAAAAAAAAGAGCTTTAAACTTTTTTACATTTTCTGTATTTTTTCCAGACTGCAGGGAATAAACAAAAATGTATCTTACAAACCCTTTTTTTGTCTTTCTTTCTCTCTCTCGGTCTCTCTCTCTCTCACACACACACACACACACACGATAATGTTTCTAGTGGTAAGTGTACTGTCTTTGCTTGGAAGGTTATTCTAAAAGTCACTGCGAGTCAGATGTCGCTAAATGAGCCCTGATTCAAACCTTTATTTCCTGTACAGGAATACACATTGCATAAAGAGCAACTAGCACTAAAGGCCCAAAAAGACTCAAAAGAAAAACCTATCAGCAGCATCTTATTGTACATACCTTTTGGTCCAAAGAGTGTTCCATAGCAGGGTTTATGACAGTAAGGCAATCCATCATGCTGTGTGTGACAGAGAGAATCTCTTTTAGTCCATTTGACTTTTGTTTTTATTTGCTTAGAATTTCTTATTTCTGTGTAGCTTTGCTGCATACACAAAACAAAAGCTTTTTATGTCAATGAAACACACTAAACCTAATGAAATACAGAAAATAATTTTCCTAATTCGGTTTAAGCGCTAACACAATCTGAAAAAAAAACAGAAATATTCTGACTTAGCAATATTAAAGTTTTTTTTTTCTATTAAAAAAATGTTTATTACTAAATTTTAAAATGTGTTCCAGGCACTCTTCTACTAAAACCTGCATTTTCAGGCAACGTAAAATTATCATAAGTATGTGAGTGTGTGTGTGACAGAATGAAAGAGAGAGAGGCTTGTGTCGTGCTGGATTCATTAGAGATCATTGTTTATCCTTCTGTTCCTTCCTGCTCCTCCCAGACTGCATAAAAAGACCCAGTCAGGCTCAAATTGGACTGAAATTCAAGCCTCCTTACACACACACACACCTCTATTTTGTGCATGTGTTTTAGTGCATGTGTGTGCTCTTAAAAAAATAAAGCCAAACCAACATGCTAACACTGCTGAGTGACACATATTAGAAAAATACTTTGTATTTATTTTTACATTTACCATCATCAAGGATTTGTAATGTATATTTTATATATTAAAAGCAACATCTATCTCAGCGTCTCTGTTGTGACATGAGCTAAAAAATACAGTTTACGTCCCCACTGAGAGCTGTTTCCCAAAAAATAGAATTAGGAAGAAAAGGCAGTCGACACCTGCAGCGAGTGAACACCAACAACACAACCTCCTGCTGTTTTGAACACAATAAGAGAAAAAGAGCACACACACACAATAAACGGAACATATTGACTGTAATAAAAGAGAAACAAGACAAAATATATCCTTCAGCGAGACAATGAAGAGCTGTTTGTCCATCCATTTTTATCAACACAAATGAGAAAGCACTAGAAAAGACAAAACCCTCCTTCATTTTAAGTCAGAACTCACCTTATAATTAAACTAAAGTTGTGTGTGACTATTCTGTTTGTGAGCATGCAAGCGCGAGCGTGTTGAGAGAGAGAGAGAAGAAGAAGGAGGGAGAAGGAAGAAAGGCAGACAATTGTTTTCTGGTTTGAAAGGACACTTATCTTTGTCCCTCTATCGTCCTTGTAATAGTTCTGGTAAAGACCCACAGTAACACCAAGTGTGGGAGTGGAAGAGCATATGCTTAGATACTTGTTCAGTAAAATGATTTTAACTGGACCAGCTGTACCGGACTAAACATGTGTTTTAAAATGACAGATTACTGCTATTTCTTTAGGAATTTCACTGCGGTTTAGAATATGATGATTTACATTTCCTCTAAGAGGCAAGTAGCAGTAAAGCCCAAGACTAAAAGAATCTGTTTCACTTCCTGTTACCACAGCCAGTCAGTCTTCCCCCAGTAGTTCTTGTCAATCTCTTTTCTCTTTTATACTGAAAAAACTGACAACATCAAGCACTTTTGTAAGGAGTACCAAGGATATTTATTTCTTGTCCTTTCGTTCTTTGCTATTTTGACGTTCAGGGTTCAAAAGGAGTATGGGAATGGCTTTATGTAACAGTTTCAAGAAAACAAACACGCTTAAGTGTTCTATCCAATATTAAATAGATAAATAATCAATATATATGTAATTGTAATCTCTCCCTGACAGTCAGAGAACATTCCAGACAGATCCTATGAGGTTACTATAAATACTTATTATCTGTGTTTACAGTCATTGTAGGACTTTCAACTCCTCCACAAACTTCTACTTGTGTTGACTGATAAGTCTGAGGGTGAAATACAGACTTACAAAAGGAATGGATGAATGATCTTTTAACCCAAACAAAACTCTAATCACTGAACAAGAAAACATCTCCTAACGTATCAGGCAGGACCCTCACACATGTCAGTTCAATATAAAAGAGAGAGGAACCAAAGAAGAACGAAAAAGGACAATGAGGGGCACCCAAATAGAAGTTGACAGGGATGACCTACAATCAGTGTCAGTTCAATGGATTGAGCTTGTGTGATCGCCTGCTAAACTACGACACTGTGGATGTGCAGCTTTCACTCTGAGAAACTCTGCTGATGCATTCAGACCAAGAAGTAGGACATACAGAATCATCTGGGATCCGGTCTGTGCTCTCTGATCAAAGTCATCAGCACTGGAGTGAAACTGGCCAATTAACTAACAGATTTTTAAGGAAACTCAAATATTTAATGAACTAAACACTTAAATTGACGAGGAAATAAACAGGTAGAAAGAAAGAAAGAAAGAAAGGCACAATGATCAGTGAGAGATTTCTTTAATGTCATCTCAGTCTGCAATATCAGCTTTAGTTCTGCTTACCTCCGCATGGCCTCCAGGAGACAGAATCTTACTACATCGATCACATTTCAGACAGAAACGGTGCCAGTTTTTCCCCAGAGAACTCACTTTCTCAGCTATAGAACAGGGAAAGAGTGTAATGTGTTATCTGATCAGCGTGTGTGATATATAATGCTGAGGTTGACTGCTTTAATTGCAGTAATGTATATCTAAATTACACAGTTAATAAGATTGCAAATGTCATGTAGTGATAAACATCTGTTTGGCTGCTTTGCATGTCAGTCAAACAGCCTCTTCCTTTCGTGGGTAGTTTTTGGCCAGTAAAAGCTGCTAAGTGGACCAGACTGTATGTTAGTCAAAAACCTAACTTGGTATGAATAACATCACTTGGTCTTCTTGTTCTGAGTTTCTGAAGTGAAAGAAAACATAACAATAAGAAAAATAGTATACACTGCCATTTAAATGTTAAGGGTCTGATTTTTTTTTCTAAATAATTGAATACTTTTATTCAGTAAGGATGCATTAAATTGATCCAAATTGACAGATCTTTTGTAATATTATAAATGTTTTTACTATTTCAAATAAATGCTGTTCTTTTGAAGTTTCATTAATCAAAGAAACTGTAAAAAATGTAATCACACCATGGAAATAAATAAAAAGCATTACAACGGTTTTAAACATTGATAAGAAGTGTTTCTTGAGCAGCAAATCAGCATATTAGAATGATTTCTGAAGGATCATGTGAAGACTGGAGTAATGACTGCTGAAAACTTAGCTTTACTATCACAAGAATAACTTACATTTTAAAATACACTAAATTATCAGTTATTTTAAATATAAATAACATAAGAGACTTTTCAAAAACATTTAATAAATCTTACATGCTCCAAATGTTTGAATGGTAATGTACTTAGAATCATTATTTATATGACTGTTATAGTTACTGTATATTCATAGATCATTACAGTTGTGTCCAGCTCAGCAAATGCTGAAATGCAGCTTTAACACAGCAACTGCAATTTTGTGTGTGTTTGTGCATTTATATCTGAAGAGATATCTATAAACAATATTTACAAGAGCTCTAAGAAGACTATCCACACAAAATACTAATTTTTTAGGGTGGAGTCTGCATCTGTGTTTTCAGTTGAACAATGCAGCATCAAAGGAGAGGAAGAACAAACTGGACCATCTGAAGAAATGCTTGAAATAGAGATCCCGTTTCAATCCAAACCCTGCTGAGTCAGTTCTGCTCCTATCAAGCGGATGTCGAAAAGTGCATCTTATCTCTGACCTTTCTGATCTTCACAAGCAGTTTTTGTTCACACTCAAACGAACAACCATTTCACTGATATTTCAAAAAAAATAAAAATAAAAAAATAGATGCACTATCATTTAAACATTTGGGGTTAGCAAGATTTTTTTATTTTTATTTTGAACTTTCTGTTCATCAACGAATCCTGAAAATTTTACTGAATCCTGAATTTTGTTTTTTTACAAAAATATTAAGCAGAACTGTTTCCAAAACTGATAACAACAAGAAATGTTTCCTGGAGCAATAACTTAAAAACTCAGCGTTGACATCACAAAAATAAATGGCATTTTAAAATGTATGAAAGTAGAAAACTGCGATTTAAAATTGAAATAATATTTTATAATATGCCTGTTTTTACTGTATTTTTGATCAAATAAATGCAATCTCTTACCCACCCCAAATATTTGAACAGTATTGTGTGCCGATTTTCAGCCAGCTTCAGTATATAAAAAAATGTTTTACAACTTCCGTTGCACTTAAAAACTGCTTGCATGTGTTCTCTCACTCATAAAAAGCTCATGAATAAAAAACAAAAAAACAATAGTTTGCTATGAGCAAAGCAAACACACAGTAAACAGTCATGGACTTTGGAGCACATGAGTGAGAAATACAAGCAATTCAGAGAAAAACTCACTTGTCAACATTCCACAATCAATCAATCAATAAGCATATTTTCTGCAGTTATAATATACCTAGCGAAAGAGCTATGATATGATATAAAAACATTTTCCAGGTTGACATTGTGCACTGTGCATATGGGGGACTAAACTCACCTCCCCAGTGCCCTACACACTAACTAGCCGACATTCCTAGGGTCTGTCTCTCTCACACACACATTCCATCACACAAAACTAGTCAGGTCAAACAGAGCACACTGACTCAGACATATTCAGAAGTCTAGGCTCAGTGGGGATATCAAATCATCAAGCTACTCTTCAACGCAGCCAGAAAGAGAGTTACTCCATCTGCTAACCTGCAACAGTAGCACAACAGATCCGCTCACTTTGTTCAAGAGTCCCTTGCCAAATTCTTACGCAACACTGTCACCCAATTCTCTTTTCACGGGCTATAGCATTTACTAGCCCTGCGGATACTGGATGTCAGGACAGAATACTAAACAGGAGCCGACAATAACGGGACAGACTACAGAACATCCTCCAATGCGGCTGTGGGAGCGTCAGGGTCACTTGTGCTTGACCTTTCAATAACATTACTTAGTTTGCACAGGCTGCAAAATTAACCCTCATCTTCTACTTGAGACTGACAGTTTGGGGTCCTGGAGATCTCTATGCTGTATGCAGGAAAAATAATAATCGTAATTTTGAAATTAACATAGGCCTATTACTTTACCCTAAATCTTTTCCTCTGACCCAGTTAAACTCACTAGATACATTTAACTCTTTTGCAAAGGCACATACTCTTCATGTTCATCAAGGACAGCAAGACCATATTTGCAAAAAATACAAATTCACTATTGTTGGCAGGAGTACTGATGTGTACAGCAGAGAATAATAGTATATGGAAATTAATAGTCATATAGATCTCCGAGAACCCAAAGTGAAGAAGAACATCCATGGTGGACTGTTGTTATAAGCATATAAATACACACACACCACCACCACCACCACCACCACCAACACAAATCAAAGTATTAATCAGATGTGTTGTTGAACTATTAAACTGGATTTAAGACCCCAAAAAGAAAACAAAGTGTTCAAATTACACTGCTTATAACCTAATGACTGTAAAACAAACAAATACGCTTTCCAAAGCCTTATGTAACTCTGTCAAGATTTGCAGAAGTGAAGTCCTTTTTTAAAAATACATTTCCCCTGACCTTTTGGCACGTATTATAAACAGCCTGCAATTTGAGTCAATTAGTCCAGTTCAATGATATAATAACAATGAAATAAACTTGACTTGTACTTCTGCTGAATGATAATTCTAGTGGAAAAACTCACCAAAAAACACAGTCTTATCGCATCTTGGACAAATGGACGTCATTCTCTAGAAGAGTCTTGTTGTCGCGCAGGTTCGGTTCTGTTCGTCTCTTTTCGTTTCGTCGCCTGTCCCTCAGCGCCGCTGCACACTGTGTGCAACACGAGTCGCGCCGCGGCGTTTATTTAACTTTAAACAGCCTCCGCGCTTGTCTCATGAATATTAAATACGTTGCGTGACGTTACACCAGTAAACTCTGATTGACTGAAAGGTAGCAAATCCTACTATACTGAAGGCTCGGCTTGTAAATATTAATTAGGAAACGTGACCGGACGCCCCAAGGTTACCACGCAACGGTAGCTTGACCTCGTTAATATTCATAGCCTTCGCCATAGTGGGATTGGTTAATGTGCATCGAGCTGCGTGGCACGGTTACGCCACGCTTTGGCTTGACCAATGAGGAATGTTTCTTATACGACAAAAAGAAAAACACAGCTACCCATTAAAACTTTCCCGTCTTCCCAAGCTTGTCACAATATAAAAGTTGTTGTTTTACTCTGTTTTGTCTTTTGTCGCATGAATCTCGAGACATTAAGCGAGCGACATTAAAACGAAGCATTCCTAAAAATCTTGAAAATCTGAGAATAGGTTACCTGCCTTAAAGGATGTAATTCTAGCAGAATGTGATTTTATGTTATTTTCATAATCTCTACAGGGTTTCATACTGCCACCTGGTGTTTTAGATCAAAACCACAGTACTGACGGTCTGTTTCATTTGAAAGACTTAAAGGGGTCATATGATGCTGCTAAAAAGAACATTATTTTGTGTATTTGGTGTAATGAAATGTGTTTATGCGGTTTAAAGTTAAAAAAACACATTATTTTCCACATACTGTACATTATTGTTTCTCCTCTATGCCCCGCCTTTTTGAAACGCGTCGATTTTTACAAAACTAATCGGTCTGATATAAAGAATATCACTTTGGATTTGAGACTTTAGTCTTTGCAACTTTACAGATCTTCTTTATGCACCAAGAGCTTGTAACACTCTAAAGAGAAAGGAAAAAATGAAATCGCATCATATGACCCCTTTAAAAAAGTTACAAAAGTTTTTTTTTTTTTTCAGGCACTGGTCAATTTTGAGATTTTAGTGTATTTTGATTCCATAAAATTTCTTTTTTTTTTTTTTAGAATAGTTGAATAAAAACACATTTAAATTGTTTATCTGATCACAATTTATCTGTAGGCTAGATTTTAATTACAGTAGCCAACATTTTCTCAAAATAAGTTTCCAGTTTTATTCATATCTATATTCTGAAGTTTTTTTTACAGAGGGGTTTTGCCTGATTTATACATTTTATTAACATTTATTTAACATTTTATGAAACAGCAAGAATTAAATAGAATTTTGAACCTGGCTTTATCCAGTGTTCAGATTTCTGTTCTAGAAATGTATTCAAATTAGTGCATATTAAATTACTTCATTTGGATAACTAAACATACAATTTCAGAAAAAAATATAAAATGAATCACTTTCTTAATTTAGCCTACTGTGATTAACCGCATGGTGAAATATGTTAGTTAATTAAAGTCTTGATGCATTAAGTTTTCTTTTTCTTTTATTTAATGAAGCACATTGAAGTGACCCAAAAATCACCATTTCACCGTCATGTTGTTCCAACTTTAAAACATATGACTTTCTTTCTTTCCATGGAATACAAAAGGAGATGTTAGGCAGAATGTTAGGGACTGACAGCCTCAGGCAACAGCTACTTTTTTTTCTATACAATGAATAGTGTCATTCTGAGAAAGGCTGCCATTCCACCTAACATCTCCTTTTGTGTTCCAGTGAACAAAGGAAGACATATGCGTTTGGAACAACATGAGGATAAATAAATAATGACAGAATTTTCATTTATGGATGAACTACGATAAACCCAAACTTTGTTGTGCTAATATTTACTGAAGCAGAAACTCTGTCCATTAGTGCTCTCGTCCATTCTTCTGACTGTTTACAGTAAAGATACTGTAATTAGTACAGACTAAACATATGCATGTGAATGATGAAGGCATCAGTAAATGCATTTTCAACTATGGCATCACCACTGAGATAATGGATGATCTCAGTCTTGTGTCCATAGGTCACCTCATGTGAGACAGCAATCCATGGTACCAACTGTTTAATACACAACTCACATGGTCCATTACATAACACTGTGCATGGACCTTATACCCTCAAATGTAGCATTACTGGCCAACAGTATTACAGTACGCTATTAAACAAATAATATATTGTATAATTGTATAATTTATCTCACCGTTTTTACTTGCTTTGTTGTACTTGTATATTTATTTGTGTTTGAAAACTGTTGTGCTGCCTAATATTTCATGGAAACTGATACATTTTCAATATTCTTTGATGAATAGAAAATTTAAAAGAACAGCATTTATTTGAAATAGAAATCTTTTGTGACATTAAAATGGTCTTTACAGTCATGTTTGATCAATTTTAAAAAATCCTTGCTGAAAAAAATTATTTCTTTTTCTTTCTTTCTTTCTTTCTCTTTCTTTCTCACTGACCCTAAACATTTGAATGATAATATATATTCTTTTAATATAATTTTTAGACAAGCTTTCAGTAGACAAGTCATCAGTTGCAACACATCGCTTAAGAACAGCCTTAATTAAAATTCTCAATAGTGAAGCAAGACATATAGTCTATAACTGAGAAAGATGTTACGCTAAAATACGGTTCACTTAACATTAGGCTTGTTTGAGATGCGCCTCGCCTTGCCTGAAATGTTGGTGAGAGTAGGCGGCCGCAGTGAGGGGAGGAGTGAAATAAGCGCAGTCAAGACGGACAGTTCTGCCCTGAGTGCCCCCTCGAAGTGGAGCAGATACCAACGAGATCAGGGTGATCGATTCTGCGCAGAATTTGCTCATCTCAAACAAGCCCATTCACTCAATGAAACATACATCTCCTTTGGTCTGACGTCACTGTGACATCACTGAATGGACTGATCTGCGGCAGGCAGTGGGAAGTGGACGCTGGAATAGAGACCTGCGCAGAACGGATTTTTCAGACCCGCTCCCGCAGAAAAATGTCTTATCTGGTCCCGCTCCCACCCACGACATTCATGTTTTGTCCCGCTCCCGCCCGCAAAAGCCTGTATAAAAGTAATCTATATAGATTTTTTTTCAGCACATCAAAGAAATGTACATCAAATGGTTCTGTAATAGCTCCTAAGATCCACAACATCCCAGCCTAAATGCTCCCGATAAAATATTTGTTATTTAGGTTAAGCATCAACATTCACAAACCAGTGTTATTTTTAATAGAAAAGCAAGCATGGGCTGCTGCGTGCATGGTTTGGCATGGCAGAATGCCAGCAGCGCTTCCTTTATTATCACTAAAAGCTGACATCTCAGTTCATCGCGATCTCATAAAGCTGTATTATAACACAATGAACATATGCACAATTAATCTTTCACAATGTCTACACTTCGTGTGTTAAAATGAGAGGATTCGGGAGCATGCAATTTCAGCACTGCGGTGAGTAGATTCCAACTTAATCACCTCTGAATGGCCATTGCGTTCCAGAAATCAACAACCGAGTCTGTGATTGGCTGCAACCATTTTTGCAGATTTCTCCATGCACAGTGTAATGGTCTGGGTGTCTGTCCCTTTAAGACTCTGATTCGGGGTTTCCTCTGCCCCTGCACTCATGTGTATATGCTGGGGAAAAACACATTGTACTTTCTATCGTTTGGTTGCAACTTCCTTTAACATAAATACATAGGTTGATGGTGACCTGCATCGTGTGTTTCTTTCTTCCATAACGCACAATAGGTTACAACACACAAGTCTCTTCCCACCCGCACTCGCCCATCAAGAGTTGTCCCGCGCAGTGTTGCCAACAAATTTTTCAGGGGAAGTTGCTAAAGGAAGGTCGATTTGTTGCTAAAAGTTGCTAAATGAAGTTGTGATGTCATTGCGCGATGACGTCATTACGTAATCACGACGCAAAATTGTATCACTACATCAAATCTCAGCAGCCGCATCTCATGTTAATTTAGATTTGTTCGTGAAATAATATAAATGCATAATATAATGTTAAAATATAAATAACTATTTTTATAATCAACACTGAATTATTGAACACACATTTTTGAACGACTACAAGTTTTTTTTTATTAGCTAGTAAAACTACACATTCTAAACAATTATAGTTTTAAGCAGTGTATTAGTAGTCAGCATGCTACACTCTAAGAAAAGAATTCACAAGTTTTTACCCGCATTTAAAATTACGCATTGTATTTTGTGTTTCAGGTTACAGGATTACAACAGATAATGGATAATGGATAACGTCCTGGAAAATTACCTTTTCCATTTTTCTAGATATTTTTCTTACAGTGTACTAACTGATCAACAATCACCGGTACAAGCTAACAAGGTGTATCATAAATTAACAATTATTAAATTATTACTATTATTATTATTATTATCAAATTGAACAATTGCAAATAGCAGTAACTTAATTCACTTGATGTGTGTACTGCTAGGCATCTTTGGTTTCCTCTTTTTGTGAAATTTAGATGGAAAAAGTGTGCCTTTTTATTGTTTGAGTCACTTATCAAAAGTTGCTAAAAGTAGGCTAGTCAAATAAAATTTAAAAATAGCTACATTTGTTGCTAGGTATTTTTGGAAGAAAAAGTTGCTAGGGTAGTCTGAAAAGTTGCTAAATTTAGCAACAAAATTGCTAATGTTGAGAGTTCGCTTTCTGTACACAGTTTATTCCATGTTGTTTTTTTATTATTTTATTTTACAAGAGAACTTGCGAAGTCTTGATTTAGGCTACTACTAATGCGTAAAATGGAGGGAAAATGCTTAAATGCATCTCCGACTGTTTTGTCTGTGTGGCCTATAAGAATAGGCCTTTGTCATGCAATAACTGGAAGAGAGGCGTACGCACGTGTTTTTGTGCGCACGTTCGTTTTCTTTTGAGAAATGATCGTAGAACAAATTTAGGACGGTTTATACGCAACATTTTATAAATACTGTGTAGAAAGCATCCTAAATTAGATTTTACGATCATCTTGCGTAAGCCTCTCTTTTGGATGTGCAATCTATAAAT
>NW_015624573.1:128200-128829 GCF_001515625.1 Sinocyclocheilus rhinocerous | reverse complement strand
CTCTACGATCAAATCTGTGCGTACGCACGTTTTATAAATGAGGCCACAGGGGGCTCATTTATAAAATGTAGCGTATAAACAGTCCTAAATGAGCCTACATGACAAAAACAAAGTTTAAGGCTGATGTCTCTATTCATTTTCACAGAAGCAAAGCAGCAGATGTTATAAATAAAAACAGTTAACAATGTTATTGAATAGAATTAAACCCGTTATTGCACGACATAGACCTATTCTTATAGGTTACACAGACAAAACAGTCGGAGATGCGTTTATGTATTTTATTTTACGCATTACTAGTAAATCAAGACTTCGCAAGTTCTCTTGTAAAATAAAATAATAAAAAAAACAACAACATGGAATAAACTGTGTACAGAAAGCAAGTAAAGAACTCTCAACATTAGGCTACTAAAAAGGTCAGTTTAATCTCGCAAAAACTCCCGTTAATAAAAAATCTGACTACACTGCATTAATCTCTTACACTGCATCTTTGTTGTTTATGATGAATTCGGTGCTTGCACATACACCGCTTTTATTATTATTGCAGCTTAGATGTTCAAATAGCTGCAGTACTCCGACTTTGCCACAAGGAAAAGTGTGTACGCCTGCTCAGACCCTGCCGTGGTGGTAAG
>NW_015624573.1:96313-128186 GCF_001515625.1 Sinocyclocheilus rhinocerous | reverse complement strand
GTACACCGCTTTTATTATTGCAGCTTAGATGTTCAAATAGCTGCAGTACTCCGACTTTGCCACAAGGAAAAGTGCGTATGCCTGCTCAGACCCTGACGTGACGGTAAGTACTTTTCCACGTCAAAGACCGTTTTTATAAATATAAACGTTGCCGTGGATTTTAGTGTACGCACACTCTAAGATCAAATCTGTGCGTATGCACATTTTATAAATGAGGCCCCTGGTCTCTACGCTGGAACTCTAAATGAGCCTGTGTTGTTGACTGCTCTCGCATTTCACTGTATTATAACGCCCCCTACATGCGTGAAATACTATTTATGGGAAGGCTGGATGTATGTATATGTTTGTCTCTTTTATTTGTTGTCGTTTGTTTGTCTTTTACCTTAGGTTAATGTTTACCATATTTGTCTTAGTTTTGCCCTATTCATTATTTTTTCTTTTGTATTTGTATCTCCTTTTGTGTTTGGAATAATTAAAGAGCGGACTGTTTTGTTTGATGTTCACCACAAAAAAACAACTTCTACATTTCTATTAGTAAATTCACATGTAAATCACTTTTAATATGTAGTTCATGTCGGTTGTTTATGCAACAGTTTATGTGAATATTGTTACACCTTATCACCACTAGATGGCACCAGTGATCACTAGAGTTTACAGAATACAGACAATCAAGTTAAAAGGTCTCTGGTTCATTTGGTTCATTACTGGGGAAAAAACAAAGTTTTAACTAAGGTTTGCCAGTGGTTCTCACCTCTTTTCGATGTCATGGGAATTTTCCAATCACTGCATATATTGTGTATACAAAATCAGTGATTCCTACATCAGGTTTTACAACACTTGCCTAAACAATTTAGAATGTTTCTGGAACATGCTACAAGAGTGATATTATAAAACAAACTGAAACTTAATCAAAACGTTTAATTATTTGCTCATGCTGTACAACAGTGAACATTCTGGCAGTGTTGGCAAAGGTTCTGGACTTTTCATAACAGGCCTGATTCCTGATTCCTGTTTTTGTTTTTTTTGACATCAGTTAGTGCCATAGACTGGTTAGTGCCAGCTGAAGGCTGTGTGCCATGTATGAGTTACACTGAAAGTTTGTGATTTTATCTGATTCTGTTAGGTGCACAGAAAATGTTTCATTCTTCATTTGAAAAGTTTGAGTTAGGTTAAGTTAATTCAATACAATTTTTAAATAAAATTTATTCTATCTACAAAGATATGCAAATACATATGCACTTGGATCCAAAAGATTGGAGCTGTTAAGATTTTGTTTTCATGTTTTTGAAAGAAGTCCCTTTCAAAATTCTGAATTTACTTGCTAATAAAATACAGTGAAATATACTTTAAATATATATGATGTATATAAAATGTAATTTATTTCCGTGATGGCAGAGCTACATTTTCAGGAGTCATTACACTCGTAATTATTGTCACATTATCCTTAAGAAATCATTCCAATATACTGATCTGATGCTCAAGCATTATTTCTTATTATTATTAATGTTGAAAACAATTGTGCTGGTTAATATTTTTGTGGAAACTTTCAAAAAAAATTTCGCCCAGATTCTTTGATGAATAGAAAGTTCAACAGAATGTAATATTGTGATGTAGCGGTCAAAAGTACCACCAGTAACTTCCATTAATGTCTTGGTAACATAACACCATGTTTTGTCATGGTGTAATGTTTTTCAGCATTTTTCTTCTTTCAGTATCTGGTGCAATTGTAGTCTTTGCCAATGTATCAAATAAGCTTTTATTAAAAACATATAAAACATTTTTGCTCTAGAAAAGCGCAATATCAAAAGGTTTTTAATTTTTTCAACAACAAAAATTTCAATTTATTTGACAAAAATGGTTAGAAATTCCAATCAAGTTCTGAAAAGTTCCTCAAGTTGCTGTGCACTAAATTGTTGGGTAATGAAAGAGCATATCTATATTCTGGAAAATCTAATCCTGTCCAATGGCTTATGTTGAACAGTAAACAGTAGTAGCATCCTCTAAATCATTCATTATGATTAAAATAAAAACATTAATAAATGTGAATCTACATCACTGTGCTCTGTATACACTCTAAAATCTCAGGCTGAGCTTTTACCCTGCCCGTCATTTCAAGAACAAGGACAATTGGCCAGATGTCCCTCGTAGGGGCAGGGCAGAGGACACACCCGGTAAGTTCATTGGTGGGGTTGACGAACACCAGCTCTGTTCAGGGTCAAGGGTCAATCTCCATGGGAATGATAGTGAGGATGACATCCTCGTTGCCACGTCGAACCACCACGCGTAAACTGGTGTCCTTTTTGATGGCTGTGCTCACATCCGTTGCAGTGGAGATCCGCTGACCATTGATAGAAATGATGACGTCGTGCTCCTTTAGTCCACCTCTGCAGAAGAGACAGAGAAGAGGGAAAAAGCATTTAAGGAGGAAGACTACAGAGCACTAAAATAATTCATTTTGATTAAGGTCTCCTAATCTTCAGCGTTTACATCACAGAAACTGAAACCTCTCCAGTACAAATTAAATACTGCTGGATTTCCCAGAATTACTCCAAAATAGCTTCCAAAACCAACTCTTAAGGCTGTGCGTAATGTATTTTTACAGTTGTAGAACTGTATGCTTAATCAAATAGTGCAAGTATAATGGCTCTATAATTCAGTCCTTATCACTTTAAATGACTTTTTAAATCAGAAATATACACCTACATCTATATTAGGTCAAATAAAACACATTCACACGCCTTCACAGAGTAACAATCTAGGTTATATACTAGACTTCACAAGTACTTCCTGTTTGTTGGACTGCAAGTGTGACATTTGGTGATCATCTGTTATGCAATTGTGAATCATAAGCATAGTGGTGTCGCGGCGAGAGGAAAGAAGCAGTTGTTTGTATGTCTGGGTGCCATCTGAGCTTGTTCTTAACATGTCCAAGCTTTCTGGAAAACTAAAAATGGATCAGGATGTGGTGGGCAGTGGATAGGACTGTGGTTGTGGAATTATAGCAAAACAACATTTCATGCACAAAGAATTTCATGAACCTGCAAAACCTAAATTTGCCTTTGAGTACTTATTTGCGTTTGATTTTTAACAAGCATATAATAAAAACAAGACACCCTAAAAATGTTCACGGATATGATGTGGCAGTGACAAGACCTGAGTCATAGGTTTTCTCGTTAATCAACATGTTAATCATCATTGTTCCAAACCTGTTTGACTCATAGGTGTGGGAAAGACATGTGGGTGCATAAAAGACAACAGAACTTTCATTTTTAGGTGAACTATTCCTGTAATTTAAATGCATTTTCAGCACCCTACATGCCTCTCGCACAAGAGTTTTTTGTGTGAGTCAGTAAACACGATGGGCTGAAATAATGAACATCAGAGTGCGTTTTGATAGGTGGGGGTCAAACACAAATTTAAAACATGTGAAGACAGATGGAGCCAAAGACAATATCCTTCCAAGCATGACGGCAGAGAGCATGTGGCCAGTAAAAACAGCATGAATGCTGGCAAACCAGTTAACCTGCACTCTTGACCTGCTTGGCATTATGGGACTTTGAGTTTTGGTGACTCACGCTGCAGCTGGGGTTTTAGAGATGACCTCAGTCACATAGGCTCCTGACGTGATGTCAGGGAAGTCGCGCAGTCGACCTCTCAGCTCTTTGGACAGTCTGTGAGCAGGAATGAATGTAATTACATCAGATCTGTTTTCATCAAAGAATTAAAGCGGTAAAAAAATGTCCATCCAGAAAAAAAAACAATAGCCTCAAATTATAATACGGTACTATAAATCACACAGAATATAAAAACAGAGATCTCACAGAATTATATAATCATGGAAGATCTTCCATAAGGTCATGATAGTAACCTTATTAAATTAGGTATTCATTAATTTGATGCATGGACGTGGTTATGTACTCACGCAGGAGTTAGGGTCATCATACGAACACCGATATATCTTTTCTTAGTCACTCCTCGACCTGTAAAACAGCCAGAAGACAATAATCAAAGATGCAACACAGCAAATAATTAGGCAACAAACTCTATTTCATTTATTATTTCTGGATATGAATGTACTGTCGTACCTCTGGCCAGTCTGTCATACGACTCAGCGAGAAATTGTCGTATCTTGTCTGATGGAATAGCGAAGGAGATTCCAGCCGTCACTTTCAATGTGTTGATCCCAATCACTTCACCGTCCTGTAGGAAAAACCTTACACTATCAGTCAAATATTAAAACGACTTTTATACGTTTATTTTTTATTATGTATACTTGACTGTTGCCTTTAGTAAACCAATCAAAAACACATATCATGATCTTTCATGGCTCTTGCATTACTTACTACATTCAACACTTACACAATATAGCCTGCTAAAATAAAACCATTTAAATAATCTAAAATCTAATCAATGTTACTATTGCCAACTAAAAAACTATTTAAAAAGGCAATTAAAATAATTAATATAAAAAAATTATTATAACTATTACATGAAAAACTTGGAAACAGAAAAATTAAAGCAAATTCAAAATATTAATAAATAATATAATAGTACATTTATAATACTAAAATAACACTGTCTCAAATTAATATTTCATGTCAATTTATTTATTTATTTGCCATGTAATACTGCATGATTTATAGTCAGAAGGTTACATCACAAAATAAACATATTTGGGATGATACAAGACTCCTCCACTTTGTGTCAGGGTCCCAATCACCCTATCATTGTTTATTAAGACCCTTCCATATTCAGTCTTTACTATGATCCTTTAACTTGGGACATAACGTTAAAAAATATGCCTTTTTTACACATATGACTGATGGTTTGAGTTCCACCATGTTAAATTAGTCTCACTGGGGTAACATTACTGTAACACCATTACCCTAACGATTACCACACAGTCATGCTCGTTGCAACAGTAGTATTTATGCATGTTCATATGGGATATTATTCAACAGTTTTGGAATGAGGAAATGCTCACCAGATTGACTAATGGTCCCCCTGAGTTGCCATACTGTAAAAGAGACATTTCATGTGTTAAGACACGCTTTTGTTTTATGGCTTGATTTGTGTGTGCATGGATGTGTGAGAGACACACGTTAAAATAGCAAATAATAAAATATGTAATAACTTCAAAATAAATATAAAGCAATAAATAAAATTTACAGTTGTAGTAATTCGCTCACATTAATGATGGCGTCGGTCTGAATGTAATCCATATCTGAGTTTCGTAGACCCAACTCTTTCCCGCCTCTCTGCGTGGTGCTTACTATCCCTGTGGTAACTGTATTCTGGAGGGAAAATGGGCTGCCGATAGCAACCACAAATTCTCCCGGTCTGAGGTCAGCCGATCGGCCGAGGAGAAGCACAGGAAGCTTACTCTGTTGGGCAGAAAGAGAGAAAAGAAATCTATGTCTGTTACGTACAGATTGCAACCTTTATTTTAGTATCTACTCATAAGACAGAAATATCCCAACCCTTCACAATCCTAAAGCCTGCAAAAGTTTATAAAAGAACTTTAATTGAAATTCAATAGTGGCCACCCAACACAGCTGTTTCGTTTCGTACCCCCACCTTTTCCCCGCCTCTCTGCGTGGTGCTTACTATCCCTGTGGTAACTGTATTCTGGAGGGAAAATGGGCTGCCGATAGCAACCACAAATTCTCCCGGTCTGAGGTCAGCCGATCGGCCGAGGAGAAGCACAGGAAGCTTACTCTGTTGGGCAGAAAGAGAGAAAAGAAATCTATGTCTGTTACGTACAGATTGCAACCTTTATTTTAGTATCTACTCATAAGACAGAAATATCCCAACCCTTCACAATCCTAAAGCCTGCAAAAGTTTATAAAAGAACTTTAATTGAAATTCAATAGTGGCCACCCAACACAGCTGTTTCTGACATTCTAGCAACTTTATGACATTGCAAAGTCAGTCATGTGATAAATGCTCGTATCCAGGCGTTCCATAATTCTACCCTTCAATTTCCTGAACTGCCCAGAACTGCCATACAAACAGTTCTATTCTAACACCTCTGTGCATCCGCTATCAAGTGTCTGCCAAACAGGAGTTTGGATATTAAATTCAGATCTCTGAAACCTTATCGCCATGCAACCTTTATGACATCACGGAAAAGTAGGCACTTAGGACAGGATGGGACAAATCGGAATGCTGTTTTGCCCTTCCTGTGGGGAATCATTTATGGAATCTTCCCTCTCAACACAGGGGCTTGATTAGAAAGATCATTGTGACAACAGAATATGCTTGTTTAGCCATCACACTGGTGTCTATTTTGTTTACTGGCAGTAAAAATAGAGTCAGAGAGTGGATAGCAGACACGCTGAGCTTGATAAACACACCAGACGCACTTACGTTCTCATTTTGCGTGCATGTATATGGGCTCTGTATTTTAGGGATAGTTCAGATGACAGCAGTACGAGCTGTATTTCCTAACAAAGCGTCAGCTGAAAGGTTTACAAGGGAAGTATTCAATAAAGAAAACTTATATTTTCAGTATTGCATGGTTTAGATGTTGTGCAATGTCCGTCTGAGCTCCCTAAGGCCTGGTTTGAGGATTATACAAAGATGTTCTACAATACTACCAGTCTTTTTACAGTACCTTAAAATGTTAGGCTGGAAGAATCTTTTGTTATATCTAAACAAACAGCATACGCAATTACTAAAAATCTAAATGTTTCTAACAATGACAACAACTTTAGAAAAGAAACAAAATGGCTGCCTTGTTGCTGTACAGCTTCAACTTAAGCTATACCTGCCTAATGGAGAGGAAGGAAACTAAGTCCAGAGATGTAAACTGATCCTGAGCTTTTATCACGAGGTGAACTCTCAGCGAACTCGACCTGTGCTAACAGCATTTTAAAATAGAAGAGGATAAAGATGACGATGACTTGCAAACTAGACAAAAAAAATTATCACTCTCTTCTCCCTATCCTAGGGGCCAACATGTGCAGTGATAAAGTGGCTAAATTAAAGTTACATCAATGTGATTCTGTTCTTTAAATGTGAATTCAAGACCTCATGCTCATAACTTCCTTTTTAAGCAAGCTTAAGTACATAAAAACTGCAATTCCCATCTCATAAATGTAGCTTATAAATATTTATATGGATATCAAAAAGCATGAACTAAACCCTCAATCTATTTCATTCCAGTTCTGTGGAATCCACCCTAATCAAGAATCCCACAGATGCGATATATATCCCTGCGATTATGTACGCGTTCCACAATCAAAGAACGGCTACACACTGCTCATGCGCCTGGTGGGAACATCAGTGCTCTATTGGGTTACCATTGCAAAAAGATGAGATCATTCTTCAAACACAAAGGTCATGTCAGAACTCACAACACTTATTAGCCACAATGAAGCTAAGTCAGCCATTTTGTGTCAATGTGTCATGCTAGTCAACCATTTTGTGTTTGTGTGAAATGATATGAAATTTCCATTTAATATCTACATGGAAAAACCACCCTGAAAGCTTCCCTCTCTATTTCTTGCCCTTTCTCCTCACCACAAAGATGACTCAGTGTTCATGTCCGAACTCAAAATATAGACTATTATCAGTATATTAGAGCAGTGATTATACATTGGCAGGATATCAAAAATGGCTGTCACAGGAGCTAAAAAGCTAAATGCTTTGTACTATATGAAGGCACAGCTGCAAACAATCAAAAAGAACAAAACAAACAAAATAAATTACAATAAAAATAAATTAATATATACTTCTATCTAATATATATATATATACACACACACTATATACTTTCTCTGTAGGCTATATATAAATTTAGCTGCTCTATCTACATAAATATTAGACAAGCTACTCAGACTCACAACAGATGATGGTGACCTGTTACGTTGGTCATTTCAGCAGGTTGTGAGGTTACCACAACAGGCCATGAACTCTAATAAATCTCTACTATGCGAGACTACAGGTCAGCAGTTCCTTATAAATATTTACCAGCAGAAACACCTGCATCCATCTGGCCTATAAAAGCACGACAGTTACCGCAGGTGTCTTTGTTATTGATACTGCAGTCTGAGAATACCAGTCAATCTGGGACATGTAAAAACAGTCTCACCCTCACCCAATGCCAATGAAACAGTAGAAGAACTTTGTCGTTCCCATAAGACTTCCAAGTTAAGGCCAGGATTGATATTTCCAATGAAGATGTGTCACGAAAAAACAGCAAAGAAAGCCTCTCAAACCTTTATGTTATGATGTGGAGAAATAATACTAAGTGTTTCTTCACCTGTAAAATTGGTAGTGATGCATTTTATTTTTTTTTAGGTGATTTTAATTTCCTTTCGGGTTCTTTTTAATTAAACAGCGGTTTGTAGAGCTGAAACAGACATTTCCCCAGCCCACAACCATTCCAGTAGTTAATAAGCACTTATGCAGGTGCAAAATGGGTAACACAGTCTGTCGAAGGTTTAGATTATGATTATAAGTTTGTTATGGAACTACACAGAGTTTCCACACAGGTTGACGTTCCCATGCACTACTAAAAATGTGTGTCTGCCTTTAAACACCAGTTTGCAGTTAGTCACAATCTGAACAAAAGCAGAAACAGCAGCATTCAAAGACATCAACTACTTGCAGTAAAAAGTGACTAGGAACTGGAGATACTGAGATCACCGTCCCACTCTGTCATCATTGTGCCCGTCAGTAGGCACCTCATCCCATATTGTGCCTCTAATTACTACGCTGTGAGTGACTTTAAAAGATAAACGCCAGTTTGCAAGCACTAAATTCGCCACTTGGTGGGTTTGTGTTGGATGTGGCTGCAAGTTATTTTCAGTGAGTAAACTATTGAAGGTTCTTCCCAAAGGAAACCTCAGAGGTTTCTCCTTTAAAAGATCAGTAGACTTAATAGAGCTCTCAATTATGTTTCATTTAAGTATAGCCTAATCTTTGTCTTTGGGATTTCTCTGAAAATTCCCTATGAGTAATAAAAACAGATAACACAAATATTATTAAATGTTTGAATCGAATTGATTTTGTTCAGATTTAACTTTCAGACTTTTTAGTTTTTGTGGTCATGTCTGAGATATCAGTGACCATAAGTGTATTTACATGCATGCTCAAACATTCAGTAAAAAGAAAACAATAATGTGCATTTTAAAATGGCATATATACAAGTAAATAAGGCTACAATCGGCCCCTGCATTGTGTGATTGCTATGAAAGTCAGAGGTTACTATAACATGTATTTAATGCTTTAAATATTATTTAATGAATTGTGATATGTATACTTGGACAGATGAGGCTGTAGCTTGAATATGAAAAAATAGTGTTGAGATCTCATTTAAAACTCTAGAGGAGGCATATGTGCTTACCAGGGCCCTTCTTTTGGAAAAAAACTGAGATGTTGGAAACTTCTTGGCTCCATTTGATGCTCTTGTTGCATTTTGGAAGAAACAATTGAGATACTAAAAAAAAAACTTAATTGTGATTTTCCTTCCTTCCTATGTGTTCTTGGTGTATTCAATCACAGAACAGCTGGAAATATCAGCCTGGAACCAGGAATGATACCGTATACTTCCAACTTGAGACAAGTTCAGACTTGTGAGTTTCTGAGTGTGTTTGGGGGGAGGGGGGTGTTCAGTGACATACTATTTCCACGTCGGTGTCCCACATGGTAGTTTATACCATTTATATCCTCTTTGCATTTGCACACTTCCACACTTGCTTCCACATGGCCAAACCTACTTCTCTGTTCCCATGTGTGATTCACATCTTACCCTGTAATATTAAATGACTCATTTTGGCCCAACCAGCAGTCAGCCACATTAGTAGTCTGGACTGCATTTTAGGCCACTGGAACATCGATAATCCAAAGAAAACCTGTGTGTGTGCACGCTACGTATTAGCCTTAAAGCTCTTAACTTAAACGGGAAACTTTCTCTTTGCCTTGGCTCACGACCAGAGCAGAGGAATGGAAAGGAAGACATGGGAGATTTACAAATGAGTTGTCTAAATGTGTGATGGGCTGAGACATGAAAATTATTCATTTTCCTGGAGCTTCTGAGTTCGGGAACATGAATGATGGGAAGTTCAACAGATCATGGAAGTTGGACCCCTCAAGAGCTCCCCATCTGTACAGTGTTGCCTTGAATGTGGGTGAAATTTCTGTCCACATACACATACATATGGATTCATTTTCAGTCCCTAACCACATTTCCTCTCTCTCACACTCTCTGAGAGGGAAAACACTTTCCCCTCTTTTCTGTTTCTGAAGTCTGGCTGTTGCAGACAGAGTAATGATTTCCCGAGAGACAGACAGCCACCAATAAAGGGAGAGAAAAGGAGGAAGAAAGACAGTGTGAAGGACAAAATATTGGGAAGAAAATAAATAATCTGCTCTATGACTCCCCTCTCAGTTCATCCACCATGTGCTGCCCATTTTCTGCATGAGTGAAACTGCCTTTTGTGAAATATATCCTCATTTCTTCCTCATCAAATCCAGGCATGTGCATACTATATGTGAGTTTAGATTGAGTTTGCAGTTTTCGGGAGTAACTTATGAAAATTAGTGGTGGAACTAACAATTTTAACTATGAATACATCAACAAAACTACAATGACTTTTTTCTCTCATGTATTTTGCTAAAGCCAAGCAGACTGAGGAATAATCAATTCACTCTCTGTTCTGTCCCTCATATAAACTCAGTTTGTTTGGTTCGATTCCATGAATTATGCAAGCCTGATTTATACTTGTAGTATTAGTAGTGCACTTTCTTTCTTTTTTTTTTTTTTGGTGCCATGATTCGGTAGCAAAAAAATATTTAAAGGTATACTCCACCCAAAAATTGCAATTCTATCATCATTTACTCACCATCATGTTGTTCCAAAGCTATATGAATTCCTTTCCTCTGTAGAACATAAAAGGAGATATTTTGAGAAATGTCTCAGGGCTTTTTTCCATTCAATGGAAGTCAATGGGCTTCAACATTGTGTGGTTCCCATCGTTCTTCAAAATACATTCTTTTTTGTTCCACAAAAGAAAGAAAGTTATACAGGTTTGGAATGACGCGTGGGTGATTTTTAGGTGAAATACCCCTTTAAATTCTGCATTCATCACTATGTTTTTCATATTGATGAGTATTGAGATTAGATTTTTTTCTAGTTTTACAAGCTGTATTTTTCAAAAGTGCAGGTTCACTGTAGTTAACTACTTACTTCTAGCGTAAACAACTACTGAAACATTCCTGTAGCTCAAATAGTACAGCATGGTGCTAGAAACACCAAGGTCAAGGGTTCAATTCCCAGAGAATGCATGAACTGACAAATACCTTGAAACACCATACTTAGAAATGGTTTCAAAGTAGCATTAATTATGTTTACGTGCACTTTAAAAGTTCGATTTCGGTCAGACCAAAGCAGTAATTTATCTTCTTAAAATTCTATTCTTGTTTTATTTGGACTGTAAACATTTCAGAATGGTTTTGAGAAATTGGATTACCAGACCTAAATAATGCGCCTGTAGCTCGGCTTCATCCAGCATGTATACATGTTAATCAGACTCAGACAACTTGAACTGTGGCTGGACTACTCAAAAACTTGATTTTAACTGTGAATGTAAACGTACTTACTGAAAGTACTGACCTACTTAAAACCTCTCAACATGTATCAGAAAAAGCGAAGAAATTGCAGTAATTGCTTACAGGGATGCAGGCACACACAAGTTCTCTCCAACACACACACTCAGTCTCCTCAGGGTCTTTGCGGTGCCTGATCCTTTTCCAGAGCGTGACCTCCAACTCACTTGTGCCATTCAAACCAATGCCCTTTTCTGCTCCTTTTTTTTTTGCTTCTCCCACATGCCCTGTTAGTTAGAGGCAAGTCTTATATCAGAGATCAGAGACAAGTCTGTCTCACTCTAATTCTCTCACTATTGCTCACACATACACACGTGACCATATGATGTCATTCAAGATCACTCACTCAAACTGGGGCAAACTCTTTAGCAGCTGGGCATTAAAGAGCCCACTGATTCAATCCAGCAGCATCAGAAACACCAGCTGAGAGAGAGTTACATAAAACATCTCAGACTATAGGCACTGCCGTGGGATCTGTTTTGACTGCAGGGATCGGGATAAGAAACAGTCGAGGAATCTGATCTTGGAGCAGTATGCATTCTTTGGGAACACCAGATCAGATTAAACATGCAGTCTGGGCTTGCGTGTGCTTTATTTCTCTGGAGAACATATGTTTAAGAGACTAAGTGATTGTGAGGTTAGGATTGTCAGCCAAACATGCTGCCTGGTGTCTATCAGCCAGCATTGACATATATTTTAAGAGCCTGTAGAGTGCACTGCACTGACCTGAGTGAGTGGGGGGGTTGTGGGTAATAGAAAATTTAGCCTAAGACGCCTTATAAGGATTGCATTGCACATTTTGTATTTATGGGGTCAGTAATGCTCCTATTTTGGTTACATGAATAGTCTCCTTTGCAAATATTACAGGGCTGTGTGAATGCAGTAATTGCTGAAATACAAATGCCAAGTTTGAATTCCTGCAATCTTTAGCTTGGCCATCTGTTTTTTTCTGTTAATGAAACACTCTTAGGTTATTTGGACTTGGTTTGTGATGTTGCAGTAATAGTAACTATATCCTAAAAGAGAGCCTGGTGTGTTTAGTGCATTGCAGTTCGAATTCAGGCTTGAACCTTTTCAGTATAAACAATCAGGATCAAAAATAAAACCTCAGCTTCCATTTATAAACCACGGTGAGGCGGCTTCCTGTGTAAAAAGACATTATAAAACTGTTCAATCTGTCCACCTCAGTACACAAACCACACAGATGTTTGGTCTGTGGTGGGCTAAACATGCTAAGTGCCTGCTGAGAGAATAATGGTCATTAAAAGAGTTTAGCAATCTACTTCTGGAGCATTACTTTAGCCTTCAAGTCACTGTGTGAATGTGTGTGCACTTAAAAACACATTTATGCCTGATGAAGAGAGTACATCATCTGTTCCTGAGGCCTGGTAAACTTTCCCTCTCTCTGTAAGTATTTACATATTCCATTGTCTTTACCTTCCTCAGCCTAATTTACCCTTGCATCTAGCTAAATTGGAGAAAAGCTAAAGGAAGGGAAATCCTGCCGTATGTCAATCTGAATGGTGTCATATAGTTACCTGCTATTTACCAGCTCAGATTTGTTTTAGAAGGATATATGGCACTATATAGGGTACAAAAAAGAAACTCTTAAAATATAAAAAAAAATTGGACAGTGACAAAAAATGTGTCCAAAAGTGTTTTGAAACCTTTCAAAAAATGTTGACTGTCAACATCAGGATGGCAAATTAAATATTATAGATAAAGAATTCTAATAAATAAATATTATATAATATTATAGCTGCTTTAATAATATGAACATAATAATATAAACATTAAACAAACATCGAAATTAAACAGGCAAAATATATATAAAGTAAAAAACCTCAGAATGTGTATCTTGCAATAATTAGAAATTAAAAATTAGAATTGCAATATTAGTCTAAATAAAGTCTAAAGGAATGCAAATAAATTTAGTAGATTATATAGAGTTTTCACCAGAAAAAAATTTACTTTTGTGTCTTTTTTATGCTTTTTCTAATGCTAAAAATATGTATAATGTGTACCATATTCATGGAATGTGCTATAACAGCAGCGCTGTGTTGGTTCTTCTTACCGGTGAATCGATCTTTATGAGGGCGATATCTGCTTTTTCATCAACATCCTTGATCTTAGCATCATACGAGGCTCCGTTTTTAAGCTCCACCTTCACTCGGTTTTTATTGGCTACCACATGGGCGTTTGTCACAATGAGGCCGTCGTCAGACACCACAAACCCTGATCCACTCGCCACTGCCATTTCACGCTTTGAGTACACCATCCTAAACAAGACAGAAAGAGTATGAAAAAGAGATGGAAACAGAGGTAAAGAAAGAGACATTTGGTCAAATATTCCTCTTTAATATAGACTAATGATAATGTGAGAAACTTACTTGCGATACAGTTCAATATGAACCACGGCAGGGGCGATCTTCTCTACAACATCTGCAATGAAATTGTACTTGTATCTCAGGCTGTTGGGGTTATCATGGATAGCTGAAACAAAAAAAACAAAAAAAAAGATGTAATGAGAATGTATAACAGAATAAATGGACAGTAGAGGACAAACATCTGAAAATATCAAATGACATCACTTAAACAGGATACGGAAAGGAAAATGAGACTAGTTGTTAACTAAAAAAAGACAAGTGGTGGGATTTTTCTGTGTAAATATATATATGGGACTTCTGTTGCTTACGTAAATCAACATCTCTCTCTCTCTCTCTCTCTCTCTCTCTCTCTCACACACACACACACACACACACACACACACACACACACAGACACGTGAGGGGCAAGATCTGAGGAGTCTCTTGGAGGACGTGTCTGGAAATGTTGACTCCCGTCCTCTGTAATTTCACCATGAAGGAAAAGAAGTGAGAGATATTTTTTTCCTTTCAACCAAAAGAGTTTATTATCAGCACTCAAAAGCTCATAATATACATAAAGTGTATGAAAATTGCTCTTTTAAATTCACTCTTTCGTTTCATCACCCTCAGGGTCAGACTGTTTTGGTATGCATCACAGACTCAAACGCGCAGACGACAGCAGCTGTCATTTGAGCCAATCAGTAAGACAGTCGCTGCAATGATGAAGGGGCCCTTTTAATTATACAGGATCAGGGACCCCAAGAAGACCTGGTTGTTGGAAAGCATGCAAGTTCAAAAGACAAATGTGTCTGTGGCCAGATGGGTTTGTGCTAAGTGAGGGAACATTAAAATGAAAGAGTGGAGTGGTTTATGAAGAGTTATAATGTTTGCTCAAGTGTAATTAAAGTCATATCCAGCGTGGCGCTGGCGTGCATTCTGACCTGAGTAATTCAACCTAATTATAGTTTTAACACCAAATCTTCTCAGTTTTGTGGAAGAAAATGTTCCGGATCATTTTCTCATCTATTTAACAACCTAACTCTTGCCTTTTCGCTTTCTTGTGTAAATACATATATATGCCAATAATATATGCCAAATATATATGCACTATTGTTTAAAAGTTTGGAGTCGATTTTTTTATCTTTTTGAAGGAAGTGCCTTACGTTCACCAAGGCTGCATTTATTTGATTAAGAATTGTTAAAGAGCAATATTATAAAATATTACTACAATTTTATATTTTAATATTTTTAAAATGTACACAAGCTGGATTTTAAGCAGCCATTAATCCAATCTTTCCTTCAGAAATCATATGCTGATCTGGTGCTCAAAAAATGTCTTATTATTAAAGCAGAAAATAGTTGTGCTGCTTAATGTTGTGGAATAGAAATCTTTTGTGACATTATGTCTTTACTGTAGTTTTGACCAATTTAATGTGTCCTTTTTTGCATCTGACCTTATTGCATATGCATTTGTAGTTTCCCTTTCAGATGTAAAATTCATAGGAGTAGAGTATTTAAATAAATCATGCAAGGTGATTTACTAAGGTTTGCATAGTCAGTGTACTGGTATTTGCACAATTATTAACCACTCAAAAAAGTATGTCTTAAACCATTTTATTATTGGATGTACGCTAAAATGTGTAATTAAATAAACATGTAAATTGCATTTTAAATGTAAACAAATAAAAACAAAGAAGTGAAAAATAAAATAAGTAAAACAAAAAAAATTGTGTGGCATTTTATTAATTAATTAATTAATTAATTTATTGGATATATATCTATTATTACAAGTTCTGACTTGTTTGACACACACATGAGTGGTGATGTATATATACAGTATGATGTGAATACTCATGCCTGTGTTTGAATACTGGTGATGTAGTGGTTAAAAATCTATCTGAAAGTTTGGGAATTTAATTTCCAGGGCTATTGTTGAACAGGAACAAGCAGAAACAGGTGGCTGAGGTCCATTCTGCTGTATTACTGTTGAGTAAACAGCATAAAATAGAGCTCAGGTTCAACCCTGAGACTGCATCTATCTGCATTCTGCTATGGAGAGTTTAGGACACTAAAAGGTGCTCTAACAGATCAACTGTGCTTGAACATAAAGAACGCAAATAAACTCTTCAATCATCAAATGTCTAAATTCACCTTACATTTAGCATACATCAGACTGACTGGACTGGAGATTCACTCAGGGAAGTTGAAGGCCAAAGAATTAAAAACAAATCCTCCCTTTAGCCATGCGATGGAAAAGTATTTGTTTTTTTTTCCTCTTTAAAAGAGAGACCTATAATTAGGTCAAATGCACTGGCAGAAACAATAGAATCAGACATGCTTGTCTCATCTTGGCCCATGCTCAGGAACTGCAACCCAAGAGGATCACAAAGATTTAAACAAATCTATAACCTCTTATCTCTGACAGAACAAAACCTTTCTAGGCATTTTATGAATTATTAGTGCATATTCTGGCCACACTTCCACTGCAACCTTCAAAATGATTTAACCAGTGCTACTGTTGATGCATTTATGGTTTAAGACTCCATAACCTTTGGTCTCAGAGCTGCAAGACTGTAACATCTGACAGTTAATCACATTACCAACCCTGACAGAACCGAAATCATTGTTGACATTCACACCTGCATGCGCTTGTGCATCTGCTGACTCATTGCATCCGATGAAATGTTTGAACATACAATACTGGGAACAGAATTCAAACCATCACAACTAACCATCCTCTGCAGACCAACAGGAAAAAGGAAAGAAAAGTTTATTTTATGGCGACAGAATATCCAGTGTGGTGAGACTGACCAGCTCCAGACCAACATTAAACAAGGCATTCAATCCAAAATCACGTGTTTTGAGAAAAGCTACCAAAACAAAGTAAATAAAAAACAGCAGTAAAACTCCTGGTCAAGATGGACAAAGTCCACTTTAAAATGATGCATCAGTAATCTAATAATGTAAAACACCTAATGATAAAATGGAGAGTTACGACTCTAAATTCTGATTGGATGAGCCTTTGTAAGATGCTGTGTTGCTTGGCAAAGTAAACATCCTGCAGTTTGGGTAATGTACTATAACATATCAGAACAATTGTTTGTCCTCATTTCTGTCAATAATAAATCTAACTATTTATTCAACATTAATGAAAAAGAGTACAAGCTCACAACACACCTTACCTGTGGTTCAATCATTTTGAAGCAAACCTGGCTAATTACTTAATTAGTAACATTTTTTGTAAAGTTTAATTTTTTTAAATTACTGGGCTGGTATCCAAACCTGCCAAGAATGTGCTCGGCTCTGGACTCAATACATCAAAAGCCTACGTTTAGTCTGCACAAATATGAGGCCTTTGTGTTTTCACTGAAACACTGCCAGATTACAACATATGGTCTGAGAGAATGAAATTACATTTGTCCTAGAGATCCTGGATGTCTCTCCTGGGGAGGTGGAGATATGCAGCCTGTAGAAAGCAGGTTGGACCATTAATACAAGCACTACTTTTCTGTTTGATTCCAAAATAAGTCATCTTGAAATTTGGTGTATACATAAAACTATTCATATTGCATGTTTAAGAAGAAAAGCAAAGACTTTTGGACAACAGATATTAAATGCTGCCTTAAAGTGTCCGGTTTAAAGTTTGATTTTAAAATATATTTAGCATGTTACAATAGGTTTACTCTATCCACATTTGGAAGACTCCAAGACAATAAATCTTCTAGCCAGATGTTCAAAGAGTTTGCTTTCAATCAACTCTACCCAACTCTACTTGGGTATTTCTACCCAAGCCAGGAAATTTTAATAATATTTGCTATTACCATTCAAAAGTTTGGGGTCAGTAGGTTTAAAAAAAATTCTAAATAACATTTTTATTCAGCAACGACAGATAAGTGACAGTAAAAATGTTTATAATGTTAATAAATGGTGTTTTTTAACTTTCTATTCATCAAAACAATATATCAAGGTTTCCACAAAAATACTAATTATTCATAATAAGAAACATTTTTTGAGCACCAAATCCGTATATTAGAACGATTTCTGAAGAATCATGTGACACTGACAACTAGAGTAATGCTGCTGAAAATTCAGCTTTGGCATAAAAGGAATAAATTACATTTTAAAATACATTCACATAGAAAATATTTATTTTAAATTATAATAATATTTCAAAATATTACTATTTTCGAATGCAGCGTTAGTAAGCATAAGAGACTTCAAAAACATACAAAAAAATACTGCAGTACTGTATGTGGATGGAGGTGAAGGGTAAATTGTTCTATTCTATTCTATTCTATTCTATTCTGAATCAGCTTCTGCACAGTTCTGGCATAGGAAGAGTTCACTCCTGGCTAGCACAGTTCTCACAAAAGTCAATAGAATGGGTGAGGGATGAAACCTTGTGAGCATGATGAACAGGTCATGCCTGTGGCTCTGAGTTATAGTTATGGTGTCCAGTTACAGTTGTATAAGCGCTGTCTGAGGCCTCTCTGCAGGGTTTGTGAAGGATTCAGACTAGAGAAGTGTGTTTATTTGAGTTCAGTCGAGGCCTATGTAGGTGAGCAGAGAGCAGGAAATGAGTCCTAACTGTGGGAAAGTCCTACTGGCCTATATTATACTACAGAAGCACAGAAACTAAAGGAGAGGTGGCTGTCGGAGAAAGAGGGCTGGAGAAAATTTATTTGCAAGAGTTTGAGGGAAGGAAGAAGCTCTAGGCTCCAGGGCATTGAGAAAGAGACATAAATGCATTTGACGAATCATGAAACATTAATAATGAGTCCCTTCTTGTTCTTTTCATGATCCAGTCATAACAGATATCATTCACACTTATGTGCCTGTCTATTCTTGTTCTCATAGATAGGCTAATTTCTAGACTGAGCATCTACTATCCGTGCGTGTTAGTATCAGTAAAAAGAGGTCAAGCATTTGACTACACTCATAAACAAACATGTCTTTCATAACATGCTAATTGAAGATAGTTAAACAAAAGCCGATTCTGGACAAACAGAGCACACACACACATATACAAAGGACAAAACCTTACTCAGAATTTAAACAATACACATTATCGAAACAAAGAGACAATGAAAGGATGAGACACTTTTCTAACCATATCAAACCATACCTTCTCATGCACACAGTCACTGCTGTTTAGAGTTTTAGAGAAAAAAATCATCAGCAAAAGATCTAAGAGGCTGAGATTCATTATTTGGAAGTTACAAGCAGGATATGAAGGAAAGAGTCCACAAATAAACAGGTACGGATGACCAGACTGGTAGACAAAAGTGACAAGGAATCTAAAACAGTGTAAAGTATAAAAGAATGACTGAAAAACAACAGTGAAAATGAAAATCAGAGTAAATCTCACATATATTTCAACCATATCAAACATCTAGAGACAAATTTTATTTGTACTCTGGTATAATTATACAGAAAATTAAGCATGTTAAGCATGAGTTTGTGTTAATTTAATGTTGTTATTATTAAATAAATTCTCATTACTAAAAAGCAAAACAATAATTTTTATTAATGTAATGCAAAAACAACAACATCAACAAAAGCATTATAAAAAATGTATAGTATTCATATATCATTGTAGTTTTGATTGTACTACCATTAATTTATGCAGATTTAAATAACAAAAAAATACTGTTACAGTCTAATATCAAGAATCACTTTACATAAAATAACAGGATTAACTGTAATTAAGATGTAATATTGTCAAAGTGCAATAAATAAATAAATAGGCTATTTTCTTTACGAAAAAAAAATATATATTTTTTCTTTTCAAAAAGAAAGAGAAAGAGAGCAGCCATAGAGATGGGTGAAATATGTGCCTTGTCAGCATTTGTAGGGCTACTAAACAAATCTTCAGAAGTCTGGATGGGACAAACCTCTGAGCGCCTATGAAACCCACAGAACTAACACATACAACATTAAAAAAACAGATAAATGTGCATAAACCACTGCACATACACTCTACAGAGAGCAATTAAAAGCCTGAAACATAAAAAGACAGATTTGCTGAGAGAGTGTATCATGACAGAATTTCAGTGCTATGGTTATACATAACACTGCATTAAAGAACTGTAATTCTTGGTTTTTAATACACACAAAACTGCATGAGCAAAAACAAAGACAAATCACAATGAAGAATTGCCAGCAGAAAAAAACAATGCAAAGACACAAAATACAATAAGCTCTGGGAAACAAGCCTGAAATGCTTAATGAAAACCATGCAAAAGAAGAAGAACACTGCCATGAACTTAAAACACACACACTGCCCACTACCCTCTCCAGTTCAGGGCCCGTATAGAGATTTAAGGATTACAGTTGAGATCCAATATGAATAAATCATTCACATAAACAAGAACATTCACTTAATCTTTTTCTTACTGCTTATACAGAAAACTCACTTCGCAGGCAGCTCATTAGGTTTTGGAACAATTGTAAGTAAGTTTTAAGATGCCCAATTTTGCTAAATTTTCATTTTAAGATTCTCTTCACAGTGAAGGCAATCACATAATGCATTGCAACAAGCGACACGAATAAACTCAAGATGGCAAACAGAGATGAAAAACAAATGTTAATGATACAGCAACTTCTATTTAAAAAAAAAAAAGTATTACTTTATCCTATATTTGCGTGTGCTGTGCATTTTAATTATTATTAAAGGAATAGTTCACCAAAACATGAAAATTTGCTGGAAATTTTTGGGAGAAATTTAGCATTACATCACTTGCTCACCAATGGATCCTCTGCAGTGAATGGGTGCCGTCAGAATGAGAGTCCAAACAGCTGATAAAAACATCACAATAATCCATAAGACAACTCCAGTTAATCAATTAATGTCTTGTGTAACAAAAAGTTGCATGTTTGCAATAAACAAATCCATCAAGACATTTTTAATGCCTCTTTCACTGGAGAAGGTGGATAACGGCCAGAAGTGATGGTTTAAAGTTAAAAACGTCTTGAAGGATTTGTTTATTACAAACACACAGCTTTTCACTTCACAAGACATTAATTGATGGACTGTAGTCGTGTGGATTACTGTGATGTTTTATCAGCTGTTTGGACTCTCATTTTGACGGTACCCATTTACTGCAGAGGATCCAATGGTGAGCAAGCGATATAATGCTAAATTTCTCCAAATTCATTCTGATGAAGAAACAAACTCTACATTTCGTATGGCCTGAGGATGAGCACAGTTTCAGTAAATTTTCATTTTTGGATAAACCATTCCTTCAAAGTAGTGTTCATGAGTCGAATTGGTTCGTCTGTAGAACATTTCATATCATGTCACTTTAGGCTCCAGTAGACAGCAAGGCTGTTTAGTAGGTTCTAGAACAGTGCTAATATAATAGCTCAAGGTGCGACGTGAGTCTGGAATGAATTTGGTGCCGTCACTCCCATTCCCCTTCTTGGGCTAGCGATGTGCAAGCCATTTCCTTTAATCACAATCATCCAAAACAGACCAAAACATCTAGTCTTGCAGGAGCGCGCCTGGATTACTTACTTTCTGCTTCAGTAAAAATCTGTTTCCTGATGAATGCATAAGACTCACAATATGACCTAAATCTGCAGCAAGCAAAGAAGAAGTGTGCAGAGAAGCAGGCAGGGCTTCAGATCCAGATGCAAATGACATCATGAGCTCTGCGGCACAGTGTGTTTTCTTTAGCAGAGGCCAGGACTTGGAAGCCACAGACCTCTCACAGCTTGGCACTTTGCTTAGAGCCTTTATTTGGCCAATATGCAGAGAATAGACACATGTCAACAGTTATGCCAAAAGTATCCTCAAATTGAAACTTCTAAAGAACAGGCTGTGGAGTTCTGATACTCAACAGCTGATTTAAGGAGTTTATACTACTGTAGCACAATTGTTTGTGAGCCAACAAGTGCGTGAGGATTCACTATCACAAATCCACTATCCAGACCAAGACAACTATCCATTTTCATCCACAATTTAAGAGCCAGCGTCTGCCAAAATGAATACATTGAGGCTCTTTCAGTAAGAATAATGAAGAAACAGGGAAAAAGATAAAGAAAGAGCACATTTCATCTCATTTAAGGATATAAAATAGGAACTTTATTGTTTTAACGCAATCTCATAAGATTAAACCCTTTACAACCTGCTCAAATTCATCTCTAATAACCTTCTATCTTACACAAATACACACATACACAGTAAATAAGATGTGAGAGGCTTCATTTTAAGAGGTGAAACTATATATTCTGAGGGCACACACACATATACACAAAAAGAGCCACACGCTGCTCTGGTTTTTGTCCATTCAGTGGTCTTGATGAGTCAGACTGTGTTTGTGTATCTGATGAGCAAGTGCTATGAGCAAACTGCACGTGAGGGTCAAAATGCATTAAAATAACTAATTATGACTGAGTGCAGAGACTTGCTTAAAATATAAGATGCATGGCTGAAGTTGGGCCTTTGATCACTTTACCCTCGGTTTGAACTTGTGGATCACATAGGCCTAGTCCAAATACTGTAGCAAGAATGGTACCATGTTCATCACAAACACGATGAAACAGACGCAAACACATGCTTGACTCAAACATATACTGTATAGTTTCTGTTACTTCTAGAGACTGAAAGGCATTTTCTTCCTTATATGCCAACCAAATATGACTAAAAAAAAAACATCTATCATGTGAAATTAAGTAGTTCACATTATTCATTAGTAGCCTATTATTTAGCACTCATGGACGTATACTGTACCACTGTAAAAAAAAAAGTGTAAAAGAACAGGTAAACTGTGTTCTGTTTGTTTGGGTGAGGTACTCACCAATCCCACAAGCTCCGCGCTGTATGAAGAGCACCGGCGGCTGCTGCAGGCTCTGCGCTCGGTTACTGACCCGCTTCAGTTCGCATATGTTCCGATAGGAGACTCCGTCACTGCCGCACACCGGGTCGCTGCTTTTGCACACGCAGACACCGTGTTTCCCTCTCCTCCTGACAGTAGCGGAGTAGCCCACTCCTCCGGTCACGGAGCACTCCAAACTCTCTCCACACACCGGGTCCCCCAGCTTACCCACCCCGCCGCACGCCTCTTCCTCTCCGGACGCGCACACTAGGCAGCAGTTACAGTGATCCATCACCTGTCCTGTCGGACAGTCCTTTGGCATCGACGGACACATGGACTTATCACACTGACTCGGACATCCGCCGATCACATAGCGTTTACTAAGGCGCGCATCAGTTTGCAGCGATGTTACCAAGAGGCAGATGCAGAACACAGTTATCCAAATCATACTGATCAAAGTTAAATAAATAAGGAATGTAAACTGAGAACTTCGCGGTCTTTAGTTTCTAACGAGACCAACTGACCTGCCTCCAAGCGGGAATAATCTTTGGACCGAGCTGTGTAAATTTGGTGAGCCTCGGGAGCGAGCACAATGCGCGTCTCTTGAGTTTCTGCTGGCTCAGCGTTTATAAAAGCGCTCCGGATTCCACGCGCACACTTCACCACAATGACAACAAGCGCTGCGATTGGCCCAGATGTGGGAAAACTCTTTCAGACTGATGTGCAATCAGAGCAAAGCGGTCCCTGATGCAAATCCAGCTCTTGAAATTGTAGTGAAAACCTACCTCTTTACAAAAAAAACATAGCTAGTACCATGTTAACAGTTTTCGACAAAAAAGATAATGAATTAGACAAACAAACAAATAAACTGCAAAATTGAAAGAACTTTTAAAGTGTGTTTCTATCATTTTGTAAAGGTATAGTTCACCCAAAAACATTACATCACTTGCTCACCAATGGATCCACTGCAGTGAATTGGTGCTGTCAGAATGAGAGTCCAAACAGCTGATAAAAACATCACAATAATTCTGACACAACTCCAGCCCATCAATTAACATAATAAGTGAATAGTTGCGTGTTTGTAAAAAACAAATCCATCATTAAGACTTCTGGCCAAAATAAGAGTCCATAATCCACATAACACTTCCTCCAGTGAAAAAAGTCAATACCCTGTCTTCTCACATCAAAATCCACAGACTTATTTGTTTAGAACTGTTTTCAGTTGTATATGGTGCTTGATCTGTGCATATTTCTCTCCTGATTCAGACAAGATGACTTTTCACTGGAGAAAATTGTCTTATGGAAATGCTTATTACAAACACGGAGCAAAACATTTGGTTGAACTATTAGCAGAGAGAATTCTAACGACTCAGGTGCCAGTAGTTAAATGAGTAAAAAACCCACAGGAAGACAAATAAACAAATTCTTATCTACCACAAACATGCACAAACACACAGTAAGAATGTGTATCCGGGTGTCTTTCTATGCGTTTCCATTGTTGTTATGGAAAACTAACACATTTATGAATCTAATGGTAAACAGACCCCATCCTCCAAATAGCAAATTAATTGAAACCATAATTAAAGCTAGCAACAAACAGTTATTTACTTGTGACAAGCTGAGCTTCAACTTCCTGCTATAATTTACAGGCGCTTGAATTAAGCCTGATAAACATTTTTGTGGTAACACATGGGCTGCAGAGTTTACGAATGAGAGTGAGTCCAGGAATTTTACAGGCCTATAATACGTCTCGCAGAGCTTGATCGCACACAAACTACATGTCTGAGATTCTAGTGGTAGGTCTATATTTATGATGCTGTGTGCAAAAAAAATTTAATTAAAAATAAAAATAATTATTCTAAATACTGACTTTAAACACTTTCACTGACCAGAGCCATGGCCTGTTTTAGTGCTAGCGTCTTTACGAGGGGTTTGGCCGTGGGAGAGGCCCCTGGCCCGAGGACTAGAAGGCTGGGTTGTTTTTGTGGTTAAGTGGAACCGAGAAACTCAAAGAGGGTGATTTTATGGTTTTCCTCGTGAACAAAGACTATTAAGTTTGACAGTTCTGACTAATGGTTTGGTTATCTCTTCAATTTCAATGACAACAACAGTGAAACACAGCCAGCACTATAGGCAACTTGAAAAGACATGTCTAAGGATGGCGAGTGAACAAGAGAAATTTACTTTTTGCCTGTATCCCAATAAAATCACCGTTCAGGCAACATAAATCTGTTAATTAACTTAACAGTGGTTTTAGCAACTGTTATGTATGAGACTAAGATAATTATTACAACAGAAAGTGCTCAAAATACCCAGTTTTACTTTAGTAGCTGTCAACTGACGGCAGACAGCGTGAAGAGGGTTTTTTCTAACATTAACCCTCGGAAAGCTGCTGGTCCAGATCATATTCCAGGTTGTGTGTTGAAGGAATGTTCAGAACAGTTGAAGGATGTCTTTACGGACATATTTAACATCTCCCTTAGCCAAGCCAGATTGCCCATCAGTTTCAAAAGTGCCACTATAATACCTTTGCCTAAGACGCCAAATCCAGTCTCCGTGAATGACTACCGTCCTGTAGCCTTGACCCCGATAGCTATGAAATGTTTTGAGCAGCTTGTCATGAATCATATGAAGGCATGCCTCCCAATTAGATTGGACCCATTACAATTTGCATATAAAGCGAACCGGTCTACGGAGGATGCCCTATCCACTCTGCTCCACCTCACTCTGACACATCTGGAAAATAGGAATACTTATGCCAGAATCTTGTTAATTGATTTCAGCTCTGCGTTTAATACAATCTTGCCACAACAGCTTATTGAAAAGTTGTTGTTGCTGGGTGTGGATCCTGGCATATGCAGATGGATTCTGGACTTTTTGACTGAGACGGCAGACAGTCCGATTGGGCAGCACAACATCTAAGATGACTACAGTGAGCACAGGATCACCACAAGGGTGTGTACTGAGCCCTTTACAGTTTACGTTGCTAATGCATGACTGTTCTGTGAGTTTCAGTACTAATCATATCATAAAGTTTGCGGACGACACCACAGTTGTTGGCCTCATCACTAACAACGATGAGTCTGCATATAGACGGGAGGTGACGCAGTTGACAGAGTGGTGTAAAATACACAACCTTTCCCTTAACACCAATAAGACCAAGGAGATGGTTGTCGATTTCAGGAAGACTGGTCATCGGCATCATCTCCCACTGACCATCAATGGCCATGAGGTAGAGAGGGTACACAGTGTCAAGTTCCTGGGGGTCCATCTGACGGATGAGTTGACCTCCAGTGACAACACCAAAGCTGTCATCAAGAGGGCCCAACAGCGACTTCACTCTCTCCGCAGACTGAAGAAGGTGGATCTTCCTATCCCAGCCATGATTATGTTCTACAGAGGCACTATTGAAAGCATGCTCACTTAACTGTATCGCTTCCTGGTTTGGTTATAGCACAGCAGAGGAGAGACATAAACTGAACAGGATAGTAAGGACTGCTGAAAAAAAACTATTGGTGTCTCCTTGCCTTTTTTGCAGGACATTTACACTGAACGCTGCATGCGCAGAGCAAATGGCATTATAAAGGACTCTACTCATTTCTTTCATGACATGTTCACACTCCCGCAGGCTGGTAAAAGATACAGAAGTATCAGATCAAGGACTTCTAGGCTGTTAAACAGCTTTTACCCTACAGCTATCAGACTGCTTAATTTGAGAATGTGAACTGCACTTAAAAGACTGTGCTTTTTAAATTCTATTTTAGTGAATTTTAGTTTTTTTATTAGTATTCTTATTTATTAGCTATTTGTAAAAAGATACAGAAGTATCAGATCAAGGACTTCTAGGCTGTTAAACAGCTTTTCCCCTACAGCTATCAGACTGCTTAATTTGAGAATGTGAACTGCACTTAAAAGACTGTGCTTTTTAAATTCTAATTTAGTGAATTTTAGTTTATTTATTAGTATTCTTATTTATTAGCTATTTGTATCATATTGTTGTGCACTGAATTACTGAGGTGTGGATGTGTGAAACGTAATTTTGTTTTTATGTGAAGCATAAAAATGACAAATAAAGGAATCTAAATGTAGTATTATTTACTATACTATTACCATCCTACTATTAATACTTTGAGCTTTTATACTGACTTTTCATTTAAGTTGTAGTAAAATTGATGTGCTTTTCTCATTTTTTATTCTAGCTTTTCTTTTTTTATATATATTACCACTACAATTTATTTTTATTAAACTTTTTTTTTTTTTTTAGCAATTTTAGTAGGCTTTGCAAAGGAAATTTGTAATATTTATATTGTATTGTTATTTCAGCTTTATTTCAATTAACAACAACAACAACAAAAAAAAATATATAATTTATAATAATAATTTAATTAGGCGGAGACGGAGAGCCAACGAGCCAGGGGGATGCCGAGGATCCGGGGGGCCAGGGTGGAGCCGAGGGCTCTGGCGACCGAGGCGGAGGTGGAGATCCGCAGCGGAGCCGGAGTGACTGAGAGGACCAAGATG
The DNA here is from genome assembly GCF_001515625.1 of Sinocyclocheilus rhinocerous. Taxonomy (NCBI): domain Eukaryota; kingdom Metazoa; phylum Chordata; class Actinopteri; order Cypriniformes; family Cyprinidae; genus Sinocyclocheilus; species Sinocyclocheilus rhinocerous. The sequence goes on along the minus strand of NW_015624573.1, from coordinate 100,867 downwards.
GAGCTGGCGGGAGGGAGGAGCCCAAAGGAGCCGGTGGGACGGAGTGACGAGGTGACAAAGCCCACTCCTGGCTGGACTCGGGGACAGAGATTCTCTCTCGGCTGGACTGGGAAACGGGAGCCCACTCTGGGCTGGACGTGGGGACTGGAGACGAAGGAGGGCTGGACGTGTCCAGCGGGGATGAAGGAGAGAGGAGAGGGGCCAAGTCGGCCTCCAGATCTGTTTCCCAGTCTATTAGGTCCCCCTCTAAGTCCAGTAGACCCAGATGCACTATTAACTCACCCTCAGCCGCGGTGGTGCAGTGGGCGGAGCTCCACTCCGCGCTCTCACCGTCTACGGCATGCTCCCTCGGGGCGGGCACTGTTGCCGGCTCTCGCACCTGGTCTGACGGGTTGGGCTCTGCCTCCGGGGCGATCCTCCGCTCAGTCGCTCGGCATTGCGCTGGCTCGTCGATCGCGGCGGGAATGGGCTCTCCGTCATCGGTGGGCTCGGGCGTGCACTCCGCACAGCGGGGAGATGGTGGGCTGGGCACTGGGTCGGGAGTGGAACTGGTGAGATTCTCCTGGGAACTGATGGGAAACGGAGATCCATTTCTCGCCAGTGTCCACAAATTCGCTCGAGGACCATCGAGGACGCGTCGTCCGGGTAGCTGGTTAGACCCGTGAGGACCAGGAACAGTCTGGTGTGGCCCTCGAGCGATCGCTCCCCCTGCTCCAGCAGGAGGAGGAGGTATTCTGGGCGGGCGAGAGGATCCATAGGGAACACGGGGAAAACAGAAAACAAACACTGTAAAAAACATGGAAACAAAAACGGAGGGAAAAGCTTAGTTAAACTGTATTTCGGTTCAGTGTTCTGTCACAATTTGCCTACGCGAGGAGCGAGGAGTTAACACAAAACGAGAGTCTTTAATCATCTAGGAGAGAAACACGGGGCTAACAGGAACAACAGAGTAGCACAACATGACGTAAGACACCGAACACCTGACAAGGGGCAGACCACACTATAAATACACAACTCAACGAGAATAATTGGGGAAACGCAGGTGAACGGAATGACTAATTAGACAGGGGAGAAACTAGGTAACTGGGAACATATGGGGAGGAAAACACACTGACAGTCCAAGGGCGTGACAAATAATGTCATAACTTTGCATACATGAATTAACATTTACCCCTACAAATTAAAGCCAATGATTATGACTTAAAGTGATGGTTCACCGAAGAAATAATTATCTTTTACAGAAAACTAAAGCAGGGTGTCTACAGATATGAACAAGTTAAATTTAAGACTTTTAAGACCTTTTTAATACCACCTTATGTGAAATTTAAGACCAAACCTGTGATGGAAATACACATTATATTTCATTCGCGCGTTTTGATGCGTGATTATTTTTTGTCACTTAAGTTTTAATCCGGCTATTAGTCCTGTCAGGCAAGTGCAATTCTCAAGCCATTTTTCAGTAAACGGGAGTACTCTTGATGGACACTCACTGTGTCCGTCAGACTGGAGAAATGTTTGTGGTAATGTGACCAAAAATATTTAAGACCTACTGAATCTGAATTTAAGACATTTTAAGACTTAAGGCCTTATTTTAGGAAAGCTTTAAGACATTAAGACTTTTTAAGGACCCGCGGCCACCCTGTAAACTTGAGTTTACAGGGACAATGTGGAACAATATGAGGGTGAGTAAATAATGACAGAATCTTTTGGGTGAACTATCCCTTTTAAAACTGTTATTTTGACTGTGGTGCTCTACCTTTTCCCAAAGGCCTTGCAAAATCTTAACAACAAAATGATTGCCAGCATTATCCCAGCTGATGCCATTGCCGTCATGGTCTAGTTGGTGACATCACATCCTTAATATGACAGTCTTAGTGAGGTCAGTGCAAATTTACATAGGACAAAATGCCCAGGACATGGAAAACCATGGCTGTATTTTGACAACTGGACATGTTATAGAGCCAAGAATAACATTTGATAGTTTAGTCAAATTACCTAATCTATTTAAATAGCATTACAATTAACAAGTCATGTGTCCAGTTATTTACAGCAGTTTAACAGGTGTTTTTAGAGCCGCAATTAGCAATAGTTTTTCGACAGTAGCTTTGAACGTCCAACAGAGGGCAATAAAACCTTCGTTTTCACCAACTAGTAACAGATGAGTCTAGAAAAAACCAATACCAAAACATTTCACACATATCAATTCATAGTTTGTAAAGCTAAAATGTGATATTTAAATCAACAACATAATTCAGACTTGGTTTATTGCTTTTTCTTATAATAAATAATATAAACAAACAAGATTAAAACGGTTACAGCACAAAACAAAAAAACTGAGAGTTAAAACTGCCGGACCTTTGAGAGAAAAAGATGCAGGCACTTTTTTAGACATAGGGCAAAAACGAATGAGTGCAAAGATAAACACACTGAAAAGCATTTAATCATAGTAGTCATACTTGAATCCCAATAACTGAACAATAATGAAAAATTCAACAGCAAACTCTCACTCATATGATCAGACAAGTAAAGTCATACCCAGAACGCCAGAAAATGACAGGGATGTGGGCAGATTATTCAGCATCAGTCTACTTGGCTTTACTGTATCCAACCCAGTGAGTTATTACATAAACTATGGATTTGATTCATCACTTAGCAGAGCAAGAGACAAACAATAGTATTACAGCTACAAGAATTCACCCTTATGTATAAGTGTGGATAAAAGATGTCAGTCAAAATAAACCCCAGCTTAGTCCACAGGATCAATTAGTCACATTAACAGCACATAGAATAACTTTTAAAAATAGGAAACTGTACAGAAAAAAACACAGGAAAAATGAAGTATGTTCTGTAATGCTCAGAGAAGGGGAATTCTTGGATATTAACAGGAATCACTTCTCACAAGCACAGCCTTTTCCGACTCCATTCCATGGGGCAGCGCAAATCTTCACTTCTTCCGACACAATCCCAGAAACTATTTCAGTTTAGGTGATATTTAATCCATATTCCTCATTTTTCTTTTCTTTCAGCACTTTTCAAAATGTTTGGAGGTACTTGGAAGAATCTTTGGTGTGTGAATCATTGTAGTAGTGTTCCTGATCTAGATGAACATGACTGAAGCTCTTTTTATCCGACATAACCTCTTTTAAAGTTCAGAATTTGGTCAACAGGTCAGGTCGAATCAGTTTGGATCCGAACGCCTGGTCATCTCTCCCTCCAATGACCCTTCCATCACTTAAACTCGGCACACACATCTTAATATTTCTGTGTCAGAGGTAAAAGTTTCATGTAAAACCGTCAGACCTCACTGACAGGAAGATCCGCATTATCCAGATCAAGTTGGGGCAAGGGAGCGTCACACATTCCAAAGCTGCTACGTCGTCGCCACGGCGATTCGTGAGTCACTTGGAGAGGCGGGTCTCTTGCAGTGACAGGCGGGCGTGTGGGCGGGGCAGGGGCAGCAGGCTCATGAAGTGCTCGCTGTCCCATGCCAGGCCTCGTGGGACCACGGCATTCTGGGTTTGCTGACACGGCAGGGCTGGCCGTCCAGGGAATGGCGTGACTCGTGTGCTGGCGGTAGAAACAGGAGCCGCCAACAATGAACTCCTAAATGGGAGGAACGAGGGAGAGAATAGATCTACATAAGTTCTGGTCTGAATGAAGTGTTTTTAGGAAAGCGTTAAGATTGATGCAGTGCGGTACTGATTGAGAGCGGTCTCAGCTGTGGAGTAAGAACACCCGAGAAACGCATTAGAAGTTTTAGATGAGCTTAGCAGTAGAAGATGAGAAGTACCAGAGACCAGAGCCAGCAGAGCACCAGATCAGAAGTGTTAGTACTCAGAGAGCCCAGCTGTCCCACTCACTGGAAAACACAACATGAGAGAGAGCGTGAGAAGTAGAGAGAGGTAGAAGCTGGGCTGAACGTTTGATTTTCCTGGTGCTAAAAACTAAGAGATGTGCTTTCTTTTGGCCAGCAAGTTTCCTAAAGACACTGTCATTAGCCAGATTTTGACGACAGCCCCTGTGTCACAATTCTTAAATATGAGAACATGAAGCACATGACGAATATGAGCTTTAATAGCATCTCTAAATGTAACCTTCAGTATCAAAAACAACTTATTTATTTAGATTAATTTTCAAGAATCATTTCAGTCCATTCATAAAAGATTCAATTCAAAACTCTTCAAAGATTTATAATTCAAAAATTATATTTTAAACTCATATATATATATATATATATATATTAGGGATGTCAACGATTAATCGATGATCGATTAATTGTCGATAAGAGATGCAATCGATTAAAGCTATCGATGGTCGATTAAGTCGTTTAATTTTGGGCTGCGTGCGGCTCATGCGCAAAACATGTGCGAGCGGCTGTGAGTGACGGTGACGGTATATAAATGCATAATCATTCACTCATAATGTACAAATTAAGCTTTTAATGTGATTTAAACTTTAAAAGTACATTAAAATAGAAACAACACAAAGTTCTTCAACATGGAAAGCAATAGAAATATAGTAACTAAGTCATTTCCCCAGATAATTCTTTCATAT
>NW_015624573.1:90486-95648 GCF_001515625.1 Sinocyclocheilus rhinocerous | reverse complement strand
TATATATATAAATGAGAGAGAGAGAGATGCATATCAAATATTGTTACTGAAAAATTGGAAATATTTTTAAGCAACATTGCCCAGCCCTAGGTTGAAGGTGGGAGACAGAGACAGAGGTAAATATAATGAAAGAAAAGAGTGGGGAGACTAAGGTTGAATGACAGAAAGAATATAAGAAAGGAAAGATGACAAATATTGAGACAAGGTTAGAACTGCATTCTGTGTTTAGAGTTACTAATTAATCCACAGATATAAAAATATTATCATCAGTTTGAGAACTGCAACACAACAGAAAAAAGCATCTTAGTCATTGCTCTAGACTGTCCAAAAAATTTACCTAACAATCGTGTGAGAAAGCACAGACATGTCTAATCTAATAACAGCAGTGATTGAGGACCTGATGTCCGAGACTCGAGGGTTTACCTCACAAGACTAAAAGCTTACTGCAAGTCAGTACTGAGAAGTTTGGATGACTTTTATGAAACACAGACATCAAAATGCAACTCTGAAACACTAAAGCACACATAAGTCTGTGGAGACGTGCTGAAATCGCGTTTGGTCTCAGACTGTATCGCGTACCTTGTCAGTGTCGTGCGCTTTGCTTGGCCATTTGTTGTGATAAACAGGAAAGTGTGTCCAGCTGAATTCAATTTGAGTTTTGTTAAAAGAATAAGTTTTTTTTTATTAAGTTTTAGTTTTATTTAATTTGAGTTATTTCAGTACTTCAACATACAAAATGGAAATATATATATATATTGAATGTATTTATATATATATGTACATGTATATGTGTGTGGCTGTACATACACATATGTAGTTGTTTTTTGGTGTTTGGCTTAGTGTTATGTTAGAATCATTATTATACTTTATTTATTTGGTTTTCATTTAAATGTAGTTTTGAAATGTTGTTGTATGCATTTGTCATTTTTATTGAATTTATTTTATTTTCTTAAATGTGTATATATATATATAGTATTTATAGAGTTTTAGCTTTTAGTTTTAATTACTTTTTCTTATTTGTAAGTCGCTTTGGATAAAAGCATCTGCTAAATGACAAAGTAAAAGTAAAGTAAAGTATAACCTCATCATAAAACTCAAATAAAACACACACACACACACACACACCTTATTCAAAATAGGGGTGTAAGAAAATACCGATACACGTGAGTATCGCGATATTTTGTTTGGCGATACTGTATCGATTCTCAAAAATGCAATAATGTTTTTTTTTTTTATGTATACAAGATTCATGGCAATTGTTTCGTTTTGAGTTTATATCCCGACCGCTAGATAGCACTCTTCTTACCACTGAACTTAAACAGTGACAACGTGTGTGTTCTGCTCCTGCAAGGTTTGTCCAGGCCCGCCCGCTCCCGCAAACATTCTAATATTGCATATAATTTTCACGTATCAGGGATCGGCATTCAATGGGGAGTATTTAAATCTCTTTTGAATGAGCGCTCGCGCTGTTCACTTTCACTTTCGATTTCGTGATCACGCGCACTCTGAGTAAAGGGAGCGCATCTTACGATATAAGATATCAATGTCAATGAGCTCCGGATTTGTAGAGTAGCAAATCCTCCACCATGGTCTTGTAGGTCATCCCTCCTCTCGACCCATGATCAGTCAAATGTGACTCCTGCAAGCACTTATTTGTTCCCCCTTTACTCGTACTGCACCATAAAGTGGTTCAATAGCGTTGAATGTTACAGGGACAGATTAATGCAAATGCAGATCCCACTGTGCTCTGGTTAATATATATATATATATACAGTATATGCATGTAAATGTTGCTAAGGTTTGCATATGGTGGTGTGTTCTAATGGTGTGTTCTAATGCAAACCTTAGCAAAAAAAAAATCCATTTACATACATACATATACTGTACGTATATATAAATGTATATATTGGCGCTTTTCCACTGCATGGTACGGCACGGTACAGCTCGGTACGGTTCACTTTTGGGGGGTTTTCCACTGGGTACAGTACCTGGTACCTGGTACTTTTTTTAGTACCACCTCGGTTGAGGTTCCAAGTGAACCGTACCGTTACCAAAACGTGACGTGTAAACTCTGCTGATCACGGATTGGCCGGAGAGAATCGTCACTACCTGCGTCACTGAACTTGCGACAAAAACACAACAGAACCGCTAGATTTAAATCAGCTGTGAATGGATTTTTTTTTTTTGCTAAGGTTTGCATATGGTGGTGTGTTCTAAATGGCAGTTTTCCTAAAATTATATCCTATTCTCCTATTCCTAAAATAAGAAATATCCCAGTATATCGTCTTGCTTACAGTATCGCAATATATAGCAAAATATCGTGATACGTATTGTATCGCCAGATTCTTGCGATACACAGCCCTAATTAAAAAAAGGGCACAAATTTGTGAGGTTTAGAAATGTGTAAACAAGATAAGTTGAATGTTTATAACTTTAAAAAATAATGTTATAGAGAAGACAACTAAAAGTTGTAAAGTCAACGAAGTAAAAATGATCACATTACAAAATTTATCAAATCAATTTCTAAAGGATAAAATACAATTCTGTTTAATATTTCTTATTTAATATGCAGTTTCACTAATAAATATCACATAATGGAAGCAAAATGGGCCATGAATATGGTTTTGTATTTATTTTAATCAGTAATTACCAGTCTGGAATCTGGATGATCATTTAGAATGGTGAAAATAAATAAATAAATAAAAAGTCAAACTTTATGAACCATGTTACACACAACAATAAAGAATAATGAAATACAGATGAGCAATTGAAATGTGTGAAACATGCGTTTTGGGTGTGTAGCAGGAGACTGCAGTGGGCTGGCAGAGAGGCTGAAGCATTAGAAATGAAGTGCATCAACATTAACCGTTAGTTCAAATCAAGGAGCCACAAGGTTGAGAAGAAACAGAGGAGAACAAAACAAAGGTAAAATTAGCGGGAAGACATAAGGTCAGTGGAAAACTGAATGCATTTCTGGAATGAACTGTTGAATAAGTTTATTTCTGCATTTGAACTGTTAGGTGTGTGTATGTATGTGAAGTTATTCTGGAAAAGCGAAGTGGAAAAGATTAAGCTAGGTGAGTACGTCCGCGTGCGTAAAAGGCTGTGCGTTTGCGACTCCTCTAAAGCGAAGCGAGGAAGAGGAAACAAGGGGCGGATCAAAGGGGCGGAGCTCACATACGTGCTGCCTTGAGTGACACGTGGTGTGTATCTCTGAATACAGGGGCTTGAATGCCTTCTGGCCTGACGCATCTGAAACAACAGTGCAAAGCTACATTAGAGGAAGAAAGGGAGAAAGAGATACAGGCGCCCCAAATATGTATTTGGACACTTAATGTATGAATGTTATTGCATTAACATAACAAAATATCAAACCAAGTGGCATATGCAAGAAAAAAAATCTAACAAAAAACATTCTTACTTTCAAATAATATACAGTATCTAGTGCTTTATAATTTAAAACATAGTCGGTATGAAATGGAAATTCACCCTATCAAGTTTCTAAAAGCATTTTATTGTGACTCCATTGACATGGAAAACTCTTTGATGACATATTCTTGACTTTGCCAATGATTTAGTTCTCTTAAACGCTGTCTCTATCTTACAAATGACTGCAAGCTCGCATTCAGATCTGTCTTCAACCAATCAACAACCGAACAGAACCAAGCTTCCACCTACATTTTTTTCCCCTTTTTTAATAATCACTTTCACTTGGATATACGTCACAATACAGAAGAAAACATCTGTTGCTACTTCCATCTACATCTAAATGTTTAGCTTGAATATGTGCTCTTCCATCTCCAATAAATGCTACTTGAATTGTATTTCTACAAAATACATCTATGACTTATATACATTGTGTCCAAATACTTTTTGGGGTCACTAGGTTCAGAGGGGAGTGGGAGAAAAAGTATGAAACGAACAGATTGTGGCCCACATATAACATAAAAGTGTACTCTCTGATTCCAAAGTGCAATAACACTTCTGAGCCATTACCAATCTTAAACCCAAACCACTGCAGTTATATTACTATTCACTCTTGTGTCTGTATGTGTGCGCATATGTGCATGTGAGAGAGAAAGAGAAAGAAAGGCATTTATATAAATTATATATATATATGCAGATAAACTCCTGAGGGCCTTTTTGGAAAAAAATTCCCACGCTCTCCACATGTTCTCGGCTTGACTCATGAATTCATGATCCATTGTTTTGCTCAGAGGCAGAGTGACTACCTGCTTTTGAATGCATGTGTGCGTGTGTACATACAGAGGCTGCAGACCGGCCTGGGCCCCTCTGAGCCACAATGGCTCCTGAAATAGCCTTGATCCAGCTGTGCATCTCCTCTGGACTATCAGCCTGAAACCGAATGGTAGAAAAAGATGGAACGTTTTTACATATTTTAAAAGAAACACAAAGAGATGCTACAAAAGTTATAAATGCTCAAGATTTGAGCCTACAGATGTCTATTTGGTTCAGAGATACAGTGTAGAACCTAAATACAATAGTAATATTTATATTCACAAAAGAGAGAAATCCTTTTCAACACCCTTTTTAGTAAATCTTGAGATCAGAAGTTCATGCTGATTCTTGACAAGACTTCTCACCTGGACATAAAATGTTCTGGAGGTTGTGACGACTTCAAAGAGGTTGTCTCGCAGCATTATTTCACTGAAAGTGAAACAGGAAGAGAATAACTTGTATATGAAAGGAGACCTATTATGCCCCTTTTTACAATATGTAATATAAATCTCAGGTGTCCCCAGAATGTGTCTGAAGTTTCAGCTCAAAATACCCCACAGATCATTTATTATATCATTTTGAAAATGCCTATTCTCTTTCATATCTTATTGCGCTTAAACTGTCAAATACACACACGTTTATGTTAAAAACACACATGAGTTACAAGAGCAGTCGGTTATATCTGTGAAGCTAAACAGCTGGGAAAGAAATTGCATGTTTATATTAGATCTGTGTGACAGCAGCTTAAAGGGGTCATATGATGCGATTTCATGTTTTCCTTTCTCTTTGGAGTGTTACAAGCTGATTGTGCATAGATAAGATCCCTGAAGTTGCAAAGACTAGAGTCTCAAAACCAAAGAGATATTCTTTATCAAAGTTAAGACTCTGCCACGCCCCCCTAAAACGGCTCATTCTAACACGCC
>NW_015624573.1:89945-90475 GCF_001515625.1 Sinocyclocheilus rhinocerous | reverse complement strand
AAGGAGGGGGCTTTGTAGAAAACGAAGCGTTTGAGAGAGGCGGGGCATAGAGGACCTACAATAATGTACAGTATTTGAAAAAATAATGTGTTTTTTGAACATTAAAGCATGTCAACATATTCTGTTACACCAAATACACAAAATAATGATCTTTAAAAAAGCATCATATGACCCCTTTAATATACAGAAAATAAATCAATAAATCCATGGCATTCGTCGTCTCCTCTGAGGTAGGCCTGTCGCAATAATCAATATATCGACTTATCGCGCAATATATGTACATGACTTCAATAATTTTTGGTGACGCAATATATCGCCCATTATATTTACTTAAAAATTTATGTCACCATGTTTTGTACATTCCACTTGCGCCTGTGTCTTTTGCAGCTTCTCGTACATAATGTGGTGTAGTCAAGAGGTGCTAGTTCAAATAAAAAAAAAATGCTTCTACAAAAAAGTTTCATCTGGCAGATATGATCTTGTATAGGGGTCTGTGCCTTTGTGCATACGGACATCTGACTGCCAAGTAG
>NW_015624573.1:78331-85289 GCF_001515625.1 Sinocyclocheilus rhinocerous | reverse complement strand
TCATCACTGTGTCTGTCACGTGACTCTGTTGCCCTTTCGGGCTTGAACTGATGGTAAAACTAACGACATTATTAACTGTCTTGATATTTACTTTGAAAGCTGAAGCGATTATGGTAAGGGCCGTTACATTTCCGATGCGTGCTTGTGGTGTTCGGCCAATCACAATGCACTGGGTCAGCTGGCCAATCAGAGCATGCGCTTGTCGGAAGGAGGGACTTTGTAGAAAACGACGTGTTTGAGAGAGGCGGGGCATAGAGGACCTAACAGTATTTGCAGTATTTGAAAAAATAATGTGTTTTTTGAACATTAAAGCATGTCAACATATTCTGTTACACAAAATAATGATATTTAAAAAAGCATCATATGACCCTTTTAATCTCTAATGGTAATGCATGGAATTTACGGGAAAACTCCGGAAAAACTAAATAATAGCGCTAAAAAGTGAGGGGTGTGGTGGTGCTCTGGCGATCGGCGCTTTGCGCCTGTGTTTTTTGCAGCTTCTCGTACATAATGTGGTGTAGTCAAGAGGTGCTAGTTCAAATAAAAAAAAAATGCTTCTACAAACAAAGTTTCATCTGCAGATATGGCCTTGTTTAGGGATCTGTGCCTTTGCGCATACAGACATCTGACTGCTAAGTAGTGATTGTGTTTTAAAATGGTATTTAAAATTACAATAATATCACTTATCGCAATTATTACTGGGGTAATATATCGCACAACAAAAAGTTGTTATCGTGACAGGCCTACTCTGAGGCTGGGACTGTAAATAGTGTTCTGTGCTCGTCAGTGCAGCCAAAGACAGAACAGTTAGCATGCTTTGCTCGAACTGGTGCCATGCCGTTAGAACTAGTATACCATTGTTGCTTGCAAAATGGAAACTTGCAGATTAAGGGGCGGTAATATTATATTAAGATCCCCTTTCTATGTCATGGGGGAGCGAAATCTGAGCGGCTAATTTTTTTCACAAGCTTGCAGAGAAAGGCGTATTACCAAAAAAAAAATGAATGGGTTGTACTTTTTCACGTTTTCTAGGTTGGTAGATTCACCGGGGACCTGATTATAGCACTTAAACACAGAAAAAGTCTGATTTTCATGATATTTTACTTTAAATCTATAACTATAAATGCACACCTGCAACTCTAAATATACACTTTACCCTTCAAAAGTTTAGGGTTAATAAGATTTTTTTGGGGAAAAAATACTTTTAATTAGCAAGAACATATTAAATTGATCAAAATTGACAGTAAAGACATTTACAATGTTACAAAAGATTTCTATTTCAAATAAATGCTGAATCCTGAAAAAAATGTATCAAGGTTTCCACAAAAATATTAAGCAGCAAAACCAAAACTAAACTGTTTTAAACATTCATAATACTAAGAAATCGTTCTTAAGAACCTAATCAGCATATTAGAATGATTTATTGAAGGATCATGTGACACTGAAGAATGAAGTAATGGCTTCTGAAATTTAAGCTTTGCCATCATAGGAATAAATTACATTTTAAAATCTTTTAAAAAATAAAAAAAATATAATTATTTCTTATTAATAAGTACCGAAGGATCCATATTCATAGGAATGTTCAGTCAAATAACAAGATTTCAAAGCACATGTTTGGGAGGCATTCTGTTTATACCCGTGTTTGCAGTCCTGCACCTTATGGACCTCCTTCAGAAGAATAATCCGCAAAGGGTCCTTCTCCTGAAAGAGAAATGAAGTGAGAAAAGACAAGTCTCACAGAGCCAGATCTACTGGCATGGAGTGCCACTTTACAGCTTGCTCTGGCCAAGAACCACACAACTGGACTAAGTTCTATCCTCTAACAGCCAGACACACATGTACATATGCTGTTGAATCACACACAACTGGCAGCTGCCTGGAGTTTCTCGGGTATAGTGCTGTTCATGTTGAGACAGAGCACTGGTATTTGGTATCTTTTGTTCAGATTTTAAAAAAGAAAAACTCAAATGCAAAAGAAAATAACCCTTCAATTCATATTCTTTCTTTCATAAAACAGCAGACCTAAGGCCATTCCTAACAGTAGAGAGGCCTATTCTTTCAATAAATAAATTTGCTAGTACAATTTAGCTTAGATGTCAAGATTTGTACAAGGCTTTGAGCAGCATTCAACACAAACTATCAGATGTAACTGCTGCATAAGTCAAGAATAAATACACAACATACCAGATCAGACTTGAAGTAACTCATTGAGTTCTGCTCCAGAACAAAATATCTCCTTTTCCAGTTCTTCATCTGATATAAGAGGAAAACAGTAACCTGTAATGAATTCTCTCCAGTAGTCACTCAGTTTCATACATTCCACAAATCAGATTTTAAATATAATACTTTTTGGTATTTTTGAACACACACAAACGTAACTCCATAAGACCTAGGATAAAAAAGTCTCTCAGACTCACCAGAGCCCCTTGCTTGACGCAGTATCCTGCTTTAATAATGGTCTGATCCTGCCCTGCTCTGGAGTGCAAATATGGCGGATGGTTTTGAGCCTTCCTCAAGCCCACTTTCTCTCCTCCAACACTGTGTCCCACCTCTCCATCCTGCTGAAGGGAAAAAGCAGACATAAGAACATGCAGAAAAATGCAACGCTCTACAATTTCAAAACTAGCCATAGGGTTTTATTTCTTTGTCCATTATTTCAATTCAACTGCTCACTTGTGAAGTACTAGGAGGCTACATGCCATTGAACTACCATGTTCAAGGCCCAGAAAGGTAGTAAGGACATTGTTAAAATAGTTCATATGACACCAGTGGTTCAACCTTAATTTTATGAAGCGATGAGAATACTTTTTGTACGCAGAGAAAACAAAAATAATGACTTTATTCAACAACTGCTTCTCTACAGTGTCAGTTTTTGATGCGCGATGACGACAGTGCCATGCAAGTGTGTGCGTTCCTCTGCTTGCAAACAAGGCACAGCGTATCTGGGTTTTACATCAAAACGCAGCCATCGTGGTACGATTGTGAATGTGTGTCGACTGACACGAAAGATAAGAAACAAAAAGCATTCTCGTAGCATCAGAAAATTATGGTTGAACCATTGATGTCACATGGACAATTTTAACAATGTCCTTACTACCTTTCTGGGCCTTAAACGTGGTAGTTCTCTGGCTGTCTATGGAGGGTCAGAAAGCTCTCATCAAAAATATCTTCATTTGTGTTCCGAAGATGAACGAAGGTCTTACGGGTTTGGCACGACATGAGGGTGAGTAATTGATGACAGAATTTTCATTTTAGGGTGAACTATCCCTTTAAGCCGTCGTGAGTGAGAATACCTGTGTCTGTGTGACGACAGCCACTCCTGCAATGATCTCGGTCTTGTATGGGACCTGTTTCTTGTTTCCGTTTGAAGCCAACCTCTGACTCTCAGAGTGAACAGCATCAGAGGACTTAGGAACCTGGGAGAGACAAAAAAAGAAAAAGAAAATGACAGAGAACGAGTGTGGGCGTTTTCAAAGACGAGCAAAATCAGGGCAGCAGCAAAAGACTGATGCAAAGCAATGCAACAAAAGCACGGAGGGAAAAAACGTCAATGGAGCACAGACAAATTAATCATCAATTGTGAGACTCACAGGATAACTCAACATCGGCTTATTGTGTAGCCCTTCAATCCATCAGCCCACACTCCAAGAGTGTCTGGCCTACAGTGAGAGATTTTCCTGCCATTGCATGTGGAAGTGTGATATATTAGTGATACAGAGAGAGTGAAAAAGAGCAGAAGAGACATTGTAGGGTATGTGTGTGAGAGGGCTTTCTGAAGCGATGATGACTCAAGAGGTGAGGATCGTTCAAACAATACAACTTCCCATTAGTCAGCCAAGTGACTTGCACACGCAAAACGGCATCAGGATGAGGAACGCAGAGCTTAAACAGGACAGAGGTTTTGTTTTTGTTTTTTTTGAGAAACTTTTAACTTCCTGTGCATGTATGCATGCATTTGGGAAAAAGATTCCAAATAGGAAACTTGATGTTTTATTGTGCGGGTGTGTTTTCTTACTGTAATTTGCTTGCAACCGCTTGAACTTTGTTATTTGGGTTATGTCTAACAGATAAACTCCCAGAGAATACTAACCAGAATCTCCTGCCCAGTGAACAAGTCTGCAGTGTTGACAGAACCACTGACACTGACTGAATGACCTTGTTGAATGCTTTCATTGTTTCTTTAAATGTTCCTGTATGCAGCAGTCTGGGATATCAGATTAACATGTGAGCTTGTTTAATAATAGCTAGATAACTAATGCAAACAATCCAGGTCTTTAAAGAAGCTTGAAAGGGAGACATAATAGCTAATTTAATCTATATTTGCATGCAATGAAAACAGAAAACAAGAGCAAATGAACACTACTGTTAAAAAATTATTCAGCTTTTATTCAGCAAGGGCACAAAAAAGTGACAGTCAAAACCTCTACATTGTTAAAAAAAAAAAAAGATAAATAAATAAAACATCTATTTCAAATAAATGCTGTTCTTTTCAACTTCATTTTCATCAAAGAATCCAGAAAAAAAGTATCACAGTTTTGCCCCAAATTTTAAGCAGCACAAGTGTATTCAACATTAATAATAAATATTTCTCAAGCATCAAATGAGCAAATTAGAATGATTAAATAAAATATTAAACATATTAAAACAGAAAACAGATATTTATAATTGTAATACATTTTTATGTGTTTTTACTGTATTTTTGGTCAAACAAATGCAGCCTGGCTGAGCATAAAAAAAAACTCTTTCAAGCATTATGGTAGTATTTACTTGTGTATGGTGTTCATTCTGATGTAATTAAAATATTATATTACAGTACATTTTAACTGCAATAAAGTAAAATTATTTGATTACAGCCATAAGAATTAGGGCAGCACCCTTTCAATTATTCCTTTTGATTTTGTAATCCCACTTCATAATAATTATGATAAATATTCGATTGATTACAATACACAATTCTTTTTTATTATTTATTTGTTTAATTTGTTGAATTATGACATTTGGGGGGTTTAGAGCGGTAAACTTATATATAAGGGTTATAAATGGATATAGATGAATACATGCTCACACTTGTACTCACTGTGATTTTGGTTGCATTATTGAGCGCGTTGACCCATTCCACAAGATCCTGCTGATCATTAGCCTGCAGAAAGAATTTCCTCATTCCTGCATTGATGACTGCACACAGACAGAGAGAAAGAGCTTACCCTCCTTTCCCATAATGCAATGGCCATAACTCTAATTTTGCTGAGTAGTTCTGAGAAATATCAGTGTATCAGAGGGAAGGTCTCAGTGTATTTTTAAAATGCCCATAAATCCCAAAAGCTAACAGAAAGCCTGTTTTAGAGCTCAGCCGACTTTATGGATTATCCATCTGCTCATGTTCAGTCAATAAAGCAGTGCGAATCAATTTCAGACTAAAAAGCTACCACAAAATGGAACTTGACTCAATTTTTCCTGCAATGTCTGTTAATTCAGTGGCTTTCAGTGTTTTTCTGGGATGAAAAGGTGAATGCTAGAATTCGCAGCATCACAATAAACTCTATTGTGCATGTGCAATGTTCATTATGCGCAGCTGTACTGAACTTTTTGCCTTCCACCAATAGTTCTCACTTGTGCAAGTGACATCATTCCGTGTCCTTGTATGGTTCAAATTTTGCAGATAGCATGTATTTCTAAGTGTTTGTGATATTTTCCTCACAATGACATTTTGAAAATGATTGCTTTGTGACCAAAATAAAATTCATGAATCACTGACAATCTTTAACTCAAGTGAGCTGTTGCAAGTAAGTTGAACCAGATCAGACCGGTTTTGTGAACTGAATCAACTGATCACTACAGTGTCACAGCCACAGAGTGGCAGGAGTTTTTGTTTTGTGTTTTCATTGTGCGTTTCATGGTAGAAATATAGTTATATGGGCTTGGAAGAGGAATAACTCATAAATAATAAATAATGAGTGAACTATTCCTTAAGCTATATCTGGATAAAAGCAACTGTTAAAAAGTTAGAAGGACTGGTGGTTATTTTTGATGAACTAAACCAATAAACAGGATTTCATAAACACCTCAATATGAAGTTCAGATTACTACAGAAGCATCCTGCAGAGAGCAAGATTTTAGAAGCACATGTGCACACATGCACACATCTATCAAATGACCAGACCACCATTTCCTGTTTCCACTCATGTTGCGCAGAAGGTTACCATGTGCACAACAGTAACCGTACGTGCAAAGCAACACAAAAGTTTGTGTGTATAAGCTGTGAGAACGAGTATGGGCTCAAAATCATCTCAAAGTGTGTGTGAAATAGAAGAGTTGGAAAAAAATTTAGGTGGAGAACCACTGCATCAACATACTACTGCAATCCATTTGCAGAATTACAAAAGCAGTGCTTACAGTAAAAACATGATCTAAAACAAAACATATAAGCTTTCTGTATAGCACCTAGCCAGGACTTAAACCACAAACCCTTCAGTCAAGCACTGAGACTTGAGCTGCAACTCTCAAGGCCTGTACACACCATGTGAGATCTTCAAAATAACATCAAAGTGTTATATGAATAAGATATGAAAAATGCTTGTCAGTCGGAAAGTGTTTCACATTTCCAAGCAATTTAAAAATAAGTAAATGTGACCCTGGACCACAAAACCAGTCATAAGTAACACGGGAATATTTGTCGCAATAGCCAACAATACATTGCATGGGTCAAAATTATCGATTTTTATTTTATGCCAAAAATCATTAGGATATTAAGTAAAGATCATGTTCCATGAAGATATTTTGTACATTTCTTACCATAATTATATAAAACTTAATTTTTGATTAGTAATATGCATTGCTAAGAACTTCATTTGGACAACTTTAAAGGTCGATTTTCTCAATATTTAGATTTTTTTGCACCCTCAGATTCCAGACTTTCAAATAAGTTGTATCTCGGCCAAATATTGTCCTATCCTAACAA
>NW_015624573.1:74003-77389 GCF_001515625.1 Sinocyclocheilus rhinocerous | reverse complement strand
CTGTAAATATATTAAAACTTAATTTTTGATTAGTAATATGCATTGCTAAGAACTTCATTTGGACAACTTTAAAGGTCGATTTTCTCAATATTTAGATTTTTTTTGCACCCTCAGATTCCAGATTTTCAAATAGTTGTATCTCAGCCAAATATCGTTTTATCCTAACAAACCATAAATCAATGGAAAGCTTATTTATTTAGCTTTCAGGTGATGTATAAATCTCAACTTCAAAAAATTGACCCTTATGCCTGGTTTTGTGGTCCAGGGTCACAAATGTAAAAATTCTAAATAAAAAAATGGAGTATAGGCCTATTAGTTATGGGAATTTTTTTTTTTTTCAAATATTGAGCTTACGCTTCTACAATAAAGACTGGAAAATGAGATGCTGAACTAAATCTAAAGCAGCATAACATTACAAAAACACCCAGTTATATTATAATCAGAAATTTGATAACATTGTACCAGAATGAGTGAAGTACAAGTGCGTTTAGATGTGAGAAAGACTTACCAAAGCAGTACTCAGCTTTTGGCCTCTGTTTGGTGGCATCACTGACCTAAGACAAGAGTGGGGGCCTTGTAGCAATTTCTCAAAAAGCAATGACGCAGAAATGGCAGAATGTGTGAAAACTGTTGTGTTTGTGAAAAGGTGGCAGCTTACCTTGGATATGTAGGTGAGACTGAGGGAACCCACGTGTTTGGCACCTACAGGCAGGTTCTAGAAGACCAAGAAACAATATTACTCTCAGATAGTGAAACAGAACTACATTACCCAATATCCATTTAGATTTTAGACAGATCATACCTGTGGGTTGTCCATGTACCAGACCAGACTACCCTGCTGCGTGTCCAGGATGAAATACCGTCGCAGGAACTTGCCGCTGTTCTCCAATTCTTCAATATCCAGGAAACCGCAGATGCGGTTCTGCCGGTCCACGTAAGGCATGTCCCCCTCTCTTCACACTACTCATTCCCCCCTCTCTCTGATATCAGTAACTGCTCAAGACGGAGATGGAAAGGGAGGAGCATGGGATAGAATACAAAGATTGGAAAGAGAGAGAGGTTAGTCAGACTAACAGTAAATGAGCTGATGCCATTATGCGGTTTTAAAAATCGCCCTTCCTTCCTCGATGACCCCTCTTGTCTTCCTTTCTTTCCCTTTCTTGTGCTCTTTCAGCTGAAAAATATTTTCTTTCTCCGATGTGTCAAAGTATTCTGTACAGGATATGAATCACAGCACTGCTTTGGACAAGACCTTTTTTTTGATTAGGAGAAAATAAAAAAAGTAAACAAATAAAAAAAGTTATAAAAATAAAATAAGATCTTTAAAAAAATTTAATATTAGAACTTTTAAAAGTGGAAAGTTGCATAAGAATAAGAAAACTAGATTTTGGGAGAATAAAAAAAACTGTACTTTCAATTAAAAAATAATATTATATTATTGTATATTCAACAGAATTAGTTATGTCCTCAATTAATTATTTTGAACTTGTGAGCGGTAGCTCATAATTCACAATAGACCAGGAAGTTTTTTTTCTTGAAAGAAATGAATACTTTTATTCAGCAAGGAGGTATTAAATTGATCAAAAAAACTTGTACATTGTTACAAAAAAATCTATTTCAAATAAATGCTGCTCTTTTAAACTTTCTATTCATCAAAGAATCCTGAAAAAAAGCGTATCAGGGTTTCCAAAAAGTATTAAGCAGTACACCAGTTTTCAACATAAGAAATGTTTCTTGAGCACCAAATCAGCATATTAGAATGATTTCTGAAGGACCATGTGACACTGAAGACTTGCGTAATGGCTACTGAATATTCAGCTTTGCCATCAAAAGAAAAAATGACATTTTAAAAGACAATAAAATAGAAAACAGGCATTTTAAATTGCAATATTATATCACAGAATTGTTTTATTTTATTTCTGATCAAATTTAGTGTATTAACTATACATTTTTGCAATGTACACTCTCAAGCTGTATTACATAACATTCAGACAACACGTGAATATGGCACATAATGTGTCGGGCTGGCAAAACCAAGAATAAATCCACCATTCTCTCTTGCATTCTGAGGGCAGGGGCATTAATGGCATGAGTGTAAGTCATAAACAGACAAAGGCTGTGAAGGAAGACAAGGCCTGCTGTATCATCGCCCAGCAGAAACAACAATGACCATGAGTCACTTGACCAATTAGCATGGAGCGCTGTTCGGCACCGCCCTGGGTTCCAGAGCACAGAATCAGCCTTGTGTTCTGGAATGCTCATAGGTTCTAGAGAAGCCCTTTTCTTCTAGGTCTTAGAGTATGCAAGCCTTTACCGTCAAAAGCAAAACATGATGTATACAGCATTTGGGTTTGAACAAAATTACACAGATATCTCATTCTGAGCTGTTATGTGCTGATGGTGCTGCTTATCAGAGCCAGCAAATGCAGGGCGACAGCTAGAGAGGATTTGGATCCCTTATTCTCGCTCTCCTCCTCCTGATTTTCATTTTAGATTGGGCAGATAGATAGTCTCCAAGACAGGTCTGGTCACGTTCTAGACAGGATTCACTTTGTTTTAGACTAGACCAACCACATTAACACACACACACACACACACACACACACACACACACACAAAGAAGTAAAGAGGCCAAACTCCTTATCTCTGGATCTAAGACGTGTGTGTGTGTGTGTGTGTGTGTGTGTGTGTAAGAAGGTTAGAATTACATGTTGAGCTTAATTTGTTTATGTTATTTGATGTACTTTAACACAAGCAGACACACACACACACACACACACACAGGAAGGCACTTACTACACAAGTTTAGGTTGGTTTGCATGCACATATCCTTCTTTGAATCCCTGATTAGAAAACAAATCTGCCATTTCACTGACAAAGATGAACATCATAGATAAGGCACATGAAACACCACTTTAACCCAGACTGTGTGTTTGCATGTGCACAGCACAAGACATACTCTCTGTGACCTAATTCACTCATATTATTATAAACCAAAGGTTGGCATATTTGTGCAGCATTTCAGGCAAAACAGACAAAAGTGCACACCTCACACATTTGCTTTGAACCATGTAAGGTTGTCAGAAGGGTTGCACCAAGCTCTTGCCCTTGAGGTGTTTCAGCAATTGCAAACATGCACATAGACACATTAAAGGTGGGGTAAGCGATTTTCCAAAAACGCTTTAGAAAACTGATTCGGGCCGACTAGCAAAACAAACTTGTAGCCAATCAGCAGTAAGAGGCGTGTCTACTCATGATGTGGAGGAGAGAGAGTTTAGTGCACAGGATAGACATTATCCGAGCCGAGCGACAGAAAGATAGAGATGGCGGATAAAAAACAAAAGAGGAAAACGTCTGCCGAACAAAAGAAGGCTTAAGGCAATAAG
>NW_015624573.1:70199-73960 GCF_001515625.1 Sinocyclocheilus rhinocerous | reverse complement strand
GGTGTAACATTGGTTTTGCTTTGTTTCACAGAACTAATCGTTGCCTGGGTTGCGTACGTATGTGTGGGGCGGAGCTATCAAAATAGGGGCGTGTTTGTTTTGGTGATTTCAAATGTCAACATTAGCTACCAGAAATCGCTTACCCCACCTTTAAGGTTATTATAGTTTTTACATTTTCAAATTTGTGTTTGTTTTAAAGGGTTAGTTCTGTCATCAGTTACCTTCACAATTACCTGCCATTACAAACCCAAAGACTTGTTTTATGTTTGAAACACAAAATACATTATTTTCCTGTCCAATATTTAGTTCTGTCCCTCTATTAAAGTCCATCCCACCAAAGAGATCATAATTCTATTCAGAAGACTTGGATTAAACAGCTTGAATGTCATTATGAACTTTTTGAAGCGTCAAACATTTTGATGGAACAGACTTCAGAAACCTCTCAGGTTAAATTAAAATATCTTAATTATTTTGTTTTGAGGACAAAAGAAACATTTTATGGGTTGGGAACGACATGGAGTTGAGAAACTAATGACAGAATTTTCATTTTTGTGTGAACTATGCATTCATTCTTATTTTTACACTGACTTAACATTTCGGTTTAGTTTAATTTCAATTAGTTTAGTTTTCATTTGTTTCCATTATGTTGGTGAAGTTTATCTAAAGGTTAGTTATGATAAACAGAGAAATCAAGGAAAGACAGTGGGAGAGACCATTATTTAACTTGTGAATGTATTTGAGATATCTTTTAATACAGATGGAACAGATCTGTTTACTGTACAGATGTGCACAGTCTACACACACACTGGAATGTTTGTGTCAGGCTTATCACACTGTATACTAAGATTTCAAAATATATTTTCGTAAACTGAAATCAAATTAATGGGAGCAACTAGAAAACTCAAAAATGGAACAAAGCTATCAAGAAACCTTTGAGATTTAGCTTATTTTAGCAATTGTTAGTTCCTGATTCCCTGACTATAATTGGTACAGCTATAGCTAAAACTGTAAAAAATTAAAATTAAATATAGCCATATAATAAAAACTAGGGATGCACCGATAGGATTTTTTTTTGTCTGATACTGATTTTAACAAACAACTATTGGCCGATTCTGATACCGATACCGATATTGGTCAATTGCATAAAGCAGGAATGGCAGGTAATATGCAGCTTTTTGTTTGAAACCAGTATAGAACACGGATTCACACAAGCTCACATCACGCACCTGTAGCGTTTCTGTGAACGGAGAAAACAGAATAAAACTAGGCCTATATAAGCTACATAAAAAGGAATATATAGGCCTATACACAAAATATATTTCACTTAAATCATCAACAGATTAACAAAACGAAAGAAAAAAATTGTGCTGAGTTTCGGATATTTTTAACGTGCTCCGAAGTTCACAAAAAAAACCGAGAAGGCAGAAGGCAGTTTTCTTTATTTTACAAAAGCTTTACAGTTTTGAATGATGTTTTGCTTCTATCTGTATGACAAACCAGCGTTGGTATGACCATAAATAACGGAGTAACAGTTGGGAAAACAATGCAGTGATCGCGTCGGTGCCTCACACGCACATACAACAAATTTTTGCTAATTTGACATCGCAGTCTGTTCATTATCAAAATAAAATACAGTTAAAGAAACATAAAAAGTTACACTGCTCAATTTAAATAGTCCGTGGTATAGTCTGTGCCATTCAGTGTGACCAGCGCCTCACTGCTGATATAGCCTATGTGAAGGATGATGTTTTACGTCGATAATGCTAGTGAAGAACAAAGCCTATAGTTTACATAATAAACAATAGGTTAGCATCCAAATACTTCATGAATATGGAAACATTTGGATTCGTGCAGAATGAGAGAGGTAGGCTTCAGTTTCATTTTAAAATTAATTAGTTTTGGCTTGACGCTTATATTTAGCCTAAATACAACTTTAGAGGATTTGTTGTGGAGAGAAGATAATTAAAATGGTCTAATTGTGTTTGTAATTATGCTTTTATTTAGAGATGCACCGATCGATCGGCCAGGGATCGGAATCGGCTGATTTTCCTCATGATCGGCCCGGATCGGTGATCAGTCGGTCAGTCTCACTTCTTTCTGATTTCGAGCAGATCCGTTTTGTTACCAGCGGCACAGGCAATAACGTCAGCCGCGCATTCTCGCTCTCTTTTCTCCGACGACCCCTTCTCTCTCACACACGTCTCATTCGCTCCGTTAAATAGTGCTTGTATTGCGCATTATTTTAGTCATTCCCGCAGGTTTCGCGCTTATACCAAACGCGCGCGCGCACCACTATAATAGTGGCGCGCACAAGTCTGTCATGTTAATCAAAGAACAAAAGACAAAGAAAATAATTTTCTTCTCTTGACTGAATATGTTTTATAACTTTAACGGTAAGCATTAATCTGTATTTAATTTTAACAATTAAGACTACAGAAATTAAAGCAATCAAATGTAAAATAACACTGGATGTGTTATTTTACATTTGATTACTTTAATTTATGTAGTATTTCTTAACTGAATAAAAATTTACTTAACCTGAAAAACTTAAGTTTCATAGCTCTTTTTATTCCACTGCATTTATTTGTGCTGTTGTTTGCAATTTTTTAAAATTTGTTCTTATTTTATATTACTGACTTTTTACTTGTGTTTTTTTATGAAAATAAAATTTTGCGTTGAAGAAAAGTAGATTTTTGTTTGTACATGCCGTCAATTATAGTTCTTAGAAAGAAAATCGGAATCTGCAAAAATCGGTATCGGCAGATCACACTAACAAAAAATCGGAAATCGGAATCTAGAGTAGAAGAATCGGAAGACTAGAGTAAGGTGGTAAAAATATGAAATGTAAGTATGTTTCTCTAGAATGTAAAATTAATGCATTAAGCAAACAACTCTGCATGTCCACTAAAACATGTACCAACATTTCAAAACAGGGTCATGGAAAGAGTAGTGAAAGATCATGTTGAATGTGGTCAACATATTGTCTGTAAACCAAAGCCAAATGTTTGCTGACTGATCCACTCGTCATGCCCATTTACAAACACACCAACAAAAGTGATGTCCTCAAACACAATGACCTTCTGTTACACAACATTTCAACACATTTTAGGTCAGGTGTCCATTAGTTGGTCTGTGGCAAGGGCCAGCCAAAAAACAGAATGCTTATGATAATAAAAAACTATAACTCAGTACAACATCAGAGACGTTGCCACAGCAGTTGATTTAAATGGTTGAATTCTCATATATATATATATTAGGGATATGCCGGTATCAAATTTTCATGTTGCGATTAATTGATAATGCTTTTATAACGGTATGCGGTATTATCACGGTATTGAAATTTAGTTTAAAAAAGTGCTGTCATAATACAGTATAACAGGTTTAATAACATTTTTCTTATAACAAAAATAACTGCACATTTAAATGCAAAGACAGACGAGACGAAGACGAGACGACAATAAGGTCAATAAACGATAACTAAGACTATATCAACATGCAATTTCGTTGACGAAATAAGACGAGACTAAAATGTATTCAAAAAGATAAAAACTTTACCAAAAACCTCTTTTTTTATTTTCATCAAAAAAGGAGACAAAATGTTACTGCAGACTGCTCTACACGCCTCTACTACGCGAGCTTTCATGAGTGCGGTTGCCAGATATCAAGAGTTTTAATCCCCGAATCAGAGTTTCGCTGTTAAATTCATGCATTTTCTGCCCGGTGTGTTTGCTTATTTTAAGCAATCTGGCAACCATGCGCAC
>NW_015624573.1:68681-69695 GCF_001515625.1 Sinocyclocheilus rhinocerous | reverse complement strand
GAAAAGTTATCCCTCAATTCTGATTGGTTAATTGGAATGTTGTTCCAGGAACATGTTGTACTTGGTGAAATCACGGTCACCCTCTACTACGGGAGCTTTCATGAGTGCGGTTGCCAGATATCAAGACTTCTAATCCCCAAATCAGAGCTTCGCTGTTAAATTCATAAATTTTCTGCACGGTGTGTTTTATTTATTTGAAGCAATCTGGCAACCATGCGCATGCGCTCGCTCTTCATTGTGGAAGCGCCGCCGCTGATGGTCTGAAAACACTGACAAACAAGCTGGAGTTTAGCGATCTAAATGAAAGCGTCATTCAAATCAGTACACTAGATGAGGTAAAATACACCATGTATGTGTCCACTAGGGCTGCCACTAACGACTATTTTTATTTTGATTAATCTGTCGACTAATTTATTAATTAATCTAAACGATTAATTTCCCACAAAAAATCAACAATTTTACTTAAGAATATTTTATTAAACTATATTTTATTAAACCAAAGGAAATCCAAATTTCTATGAAATCCTTTTTTTAAAGCAAAAGTAAAGTGCAACAGAGCGCAAGAAGCAAGTGTCCATCTCATAGTCCAAATCACTGAAATCAAAGTTCAGTATTATAGTGTAAGAATGACAACATATCCACGTGTTCTAGTCTACTAATAATAAAATTATAATCAAAAAACACTTTTTAAAGGAGTATTTACCAGAAATGTTATTTACCAGAATTTATTTAGGAGAAAAATTATTTCTCTAAAAAAAAAAAAGAAAAAGAAAAAAATCAATTAATTGGAGATGCTTTTGATTATTAAAATTTAATGGAACCATTAAAATGGATTTCAGAAAATAATGGAAAACAGAATTTGGTAAAGATAAAACTGTAAAACTCAATTAATTAGACAGGCTTTTTGATTAATAAAATTTAATTTAACCATTAAAACAGAGTATAGAAAAATGAAAATGGAAAAAAAAATAATTTGGAAATAAAACTGATTTCATAGTGCCCTATAATTATAAT
>NW_015624573.1:67624-68556 GCF_001515625.1 Sinocyclocheilus rhinocerous | reverse complement strand
TGAGACTTTTAGTCGACTAAAACTTGACTAAAACTAAATAGGATAAGGTTGACTAAATATGATAAAAACTAACAAGGACATTTTAGCCCGGGACTAAGACTAAGACTAAAATGAAAATAGCTGACAAAATTAACACTAATATACATATACACATACATGCATACATATATACATTAGGGGTGGAACGGTTCGTGGAAAAAAATCGAACCGTACCGTTCTCTACACACGGTTCGGCACATGCTAGGACCGCGGTTCAACTTAAATCTGACAACTAATATGGTTTGCTATAAATAACACGTAAAACAAACAGGGTTCGGCTAATGTATGTTTATGTTGATGGATGCGCATTCTGGCTTCCCAATACATTACAACAACAGCGATGAGAAAAAAAACGAAAAACTCCAAAGAGGGTGTATATCATAACCTACATAGTAGGGGTGGAACGGTTTGCTGGAAAAAAAATCTAACCGTACGGTTTTCCACACACGGTTCGGCACGCGCTAGGACCGCGGTTCAACTTAAATCTGACAACGCATCTGTAATATGGTTTGCTATAAATAACACGTAAAACAAACAGGGTTCGGCTAATGTATGTTTATGTTGATGGATGCGCATTCTGGCTTCCCAATACATTACAACAACAGCGATGAGAAAAAAAACGAAAAAAAAAAACCTTGGACAAACCATTCACTCTTGTTCAATGCGAATGCGGTATGCTGGAATATGAGCATTTATTCTGTGATCACCCAGGTGCTGATAGCGCGCGCACAGGTGAGACCTGAACAGCACACGTTGATATGCGTGTTTAAGCTAAACTCGTTTAAGCTTTGCCAGTTTAAAACATTTAAGAGCCAGAGGACGCGAGCTCGCGCGCACAGTGAGAAGATTTGTGCGTGCACTCATCCGAAGCGCGCAAACCCGCGCCTCAGAAC
>NW_015624573.1:56419-67568 GCF_001515625.1 Sinocyclocheilus rhinocerous | reverse complement strand
ATTGTTTAGAGTGATCAGATGCATTTTAAATAATTGCTAAAAGCTTCATTGACCAAAAAATGAACTTTTCACCAAAAAACAAAATTCAGCAGCACATGTGAAAGTGTGAATGAGTACTAGTCAGGTGAAATCACTATCATATTATTTAGATTGTAAGAGCAGTCTGATTGCTATAAAAGGAGGGAAGAAGCGCTTCCAATCATTGTGTTCTTGTTAGCAATGTTTACCTCCAAAGACACACGTGCAGCCATCATGGCATTGCATCAAAATGGCCTCACATGCAAGGAAATTGCTACAAAGAATATTGCACCTTAAAGAACCATTTACCGGATCATCAAGAACTTCAACGAGAGAGGTTCGACTGCAGTGAAGAAGTCTTCAGGATGTCCCAGAGTGTCCAGCAAGCGCCAGGACCGTCTCCTCCTGAGGAGTCAGCTACGGAATCGTGTCACCAGCAGTGCAGAGCTTGCTCAGGAATGGCAGCAGGTTGGTGTGAGAGCATCTGCACGCACAGTGAGGCCAAGACGTTTGGATAACGGCCTGGTGACAAGAAGGGCAGCAAAGAAGCCACTTCTCTCCAAGAAAAACATCAAGGACAGACTGAAATTCTGCAGAAAGTACAAGGATTGGACAGCAGAAGACTGGTGCAAAGTTATTTTCTCTGATGAAGCTCCCTTCTATATATATATATATATATATATATATATATATATTCCTGTTTTCAATGAGTGAGGTCGGCTACTACCGTTTTATATCTAAACATTTTTATGAAGCTGACCTACGAGCATATACGCAAACCAAAAGGATCACACATACATGTGTGATGTGTGTACATAACTGCCATCTTTAAATTATGAAGTAAACGTAAACCTACTCTTTAAATGGGATATTTCAGAAAAGTCAGATGAGATAAAATCGAAATAAGACATAACTGCCATCTTTAAATGATAAAGTAAACGTAAACCTACTCTTTAAAAAGGATATTTCAGAAAAGCCAGATGAGATAAAAATCGAAATAAGACCAAGATAAGAACGAAAATTGACAATCAATCCATCAACACATACATGACTCAAATCTGTCCTTGCTTAAAGAAATCGGCATTTATGATGTGATATTAGTATAATGGCGATGGAAGCATGCTCAGAGTTACAATCTAGCTCTATATGATAAATATTATCTTTGATAGATTATCTCTAATTGATCAACACTGTTATAGCATTACAAGGATGATGTGTCTAAAATTCACGTCTGTCAGTTAGCAACAGCGCGGAAAAGTCCAACCTCGCCCTGTCTCCATTTAATCCTGCCTTGAATCTACAGCAGGATCCGTATTTAAACTTTAACATAGCTCCATATCAATAAACGCCATCACACAGAGACAGATGTACTAAAAAGGGTCATTTCTCAAACTACTCACTCGGTTTATTATCGCTGAAGTGGTTCGGTTCAGCCCATCTCCTGCTCGTGTCCCCGTACACAAACTTCACGAGTGTTTTTCCTGCAGGAGCGGAAGTGGCTGTATACGTCACTGCTTCAGGTTAAATGTGTCTGATTTTTTCTCTTTCGGTTCTCTCATTTTCATTCTTTCATATAGGCACTTTTAAAATAGTAATTTTTATGTTTTTGTCCTGTTCCTTACGTTGAATAATAAGCAGAGAATCAGGTACGTGGCCCACCTTATAAGTTTCAAACAGTTTCATCAGTATAAAATGACCTTACAAAAAATATAATAATAATAATAATAGGCCTAATAATAATGAATAAAATAAAATAAAAATCGTGTATTTACTAAAATAAGTGATTTGTAAAGAAAAAAATAGTAATAATAGGTTATTAGTCCCAATGGTAATCAAAAATAAATTAAACAAAATGTCTGATAATATTTATTTAGTACCATTGTTTATTTCCTTTGATGCTAACTATTAATTAATTCATAATTAATGCACTGATTCTTGAAACATGGAACAAAACAGTCTAGTAGATAAATTTTTGTTAATTTATAGTATACACATGTATAGTTACACATGCATTAAATGCAAAAGCCGTTTTGGATTGCTAGGACCTACGTAAAATTATGAGGAAAACAGTGATTACACAGATCTACAGGTGAACTTGACTCCCTGGAGACAGATATGAACAGGATAAGCATAACAAAATTTCGGTATTCAGAATGCCTGTTAGCAATTCTTTGAATTTAGAGAATTCATAGTCTTCCATGTTCATATGTGTTTCCAAACGGTATAATATGATGTACACAATATTTAATCAAAACATTTATATGCTGACACTCTGTGTCTTAGATCTAATAGCCTACCAGGAACATATTTAATTATAAACACAAAAATAGGTTGAAATAGGTCTGGGCACACAGGGAAGTGCAGCTATAGGCCATTTTGGCCACATCATCTATGAAAATTTGCATCAGACTTTATCAGTCAGTTGACAACAGGATCTTTTTTACAACAGTCAGCTGTGTGTTTTACATCCTTTTACATTTATGTTCTTGCCGAGTGCATTTTCTTTTACCGGTGTCTATGGTTGTATAAACGCTGATGAGGTGCCCTTCAGAAGTTTTTAAACTGTTTTTCTCACGAGTCTGGTTTTGGGTATGTGGCCATGGAAACAAATATTAGTAAAAGTCCAAGTTGTTTTATATGTTTTACTATTTTATATACTGATTTATATATTTTATATTTCAAATGAAATTGATAGTCTGAAATCTTGGATTTTTAAAGTGACCTTGAGATTTAGAAAGATGTATCAGTTAGTTGACAACAGCATCTATTTAACAACATAGTCAGCTGTGTGTTTTCCATCCTTTTACATTTATGTTCTTGCCAAATGCATTTTCTTTTACCAGTGTCTATGGTTGTATAAACTTTAATGAGGTGCCCTTCAGAAGTTTTGAAACTGGTTTTCTCACTGGTCTGGTTTTGGGTATGTGGCCATGGAGACAAATTTGAGTAAAATTCCAAGTTGTTTTTTATGTTTTATTATTTTTTTTACACTAATTTACATATTTTATATTTCAAGCAAAATGTATAGTCTGAAATCTTGTATTTTTAAAGTGTCCTTAGGTTTTAGAAAGATATAAATGCAAAATAGATTTGTTTATAAGACCCAATTGTATTATACTCCAGCCATGCTTAATGTGAGTAAATGATTACACTGCTAAAAAATGAAAAACACCTAATGTCTACAGGGAGTCTAGGACCACCAATGGCGAGTATGTTATTGTTATATAGCTGTATTTTTCATTTACGTCTCTTTGTGTATGATGACTTTTATGTGTATCCTGATATGAGCTCCTCATTCTCACAACTCTCACAATGTCTTAACCATAGCATGTATACAAATTACATGTTTTCAAATTCCCATTCCCAAATCCAAATGCCATAAGGAATGGGAAACATCAATGAGATTTCAGTACTATTCAAATTAAATGGAATATGTGTGCAAATATTTAATTAGCCTTTACTTTCACCAGTCTATGATCATTAGGCTATCTCAAACAACTGTGTCAACAAGTATATCCATACATTTATAAAGAAAAGAGTTGTAAAACACATCCAGCAGTGTCTTTTCCACAGTTATGCTGCTCTATAGCTTTTTTTCATCAGATGATTCAGGATATTGATGTGTCATAAGGAAATCCTTCTTAGGCTGGTTTTGACTATATAAGTGATGACTGAAAGTTTGAAGACACACTTGATCAGAGGAGAAAGATGGAAGCTCTGAACATTCTTCTCTGTCTGCTTCTAACTGCCTTTCAGCGTAAGATTACAATTTATTGTCAATGGAAAATCTTTTGAAAACTGTACAATTTATTGAAAACAACTGCTAGCTTGAACTTCCAGTGTTTCACTCAAATATATAATTTCTCAGTTCAAAGAGGTGACTGTAATCATAGACTTAAAAAAAACATTTAATACATTGCACATACAGAAAGACAAACTTTACATTACATTAAATCTCATGTCTGTTTACCATATTACAGCAAAAACCACTGTGTCATGGTCATGGACAACAGGTAAATATCCTTCAACATTTTATATTGTGTGCTTTATGCATATTTTCATATGATTTTGAAACTTACATTCACATGATATATTTATTTTGTTTTGTATAGATTACTGGCTGTATTCCACGGAAGATCCTGCATGTATCTATCTATCTGTCTCTGTCTGTCCGTCCGTCCATCCGTCTGTCTATCTGTTATATAAAATAGGGTTAAAGTGTCATAATTTATACACATATAAACCAGGTCATCATGAGGAACATTTGGTCAGAGCATTGCACCAGAGTATACTAACAGCATATAGTTATTATGTCATTACATGCCTGTAAGAACATCATACTGACAACACAGAAAATTATCTTATTTATGGAACACAGTTGCTTTGCTAAAACTTTTTCACTCAGATGATGTATACTTTCTCAGTTCATAAAGCTGACATGAATAATAACGGCTAACATCTCTTTCTCTGTTCTCTAGATGCCTATTCATGCAGGTATAACTGTGGATACCACTTTGGCACTTGTTCATGTACACACTCCTGTCAGTACTATGGAAACTGTTGCTATGACTTCGACAGTAAGTTTCTCTAGAATCGACACTTCAAGATTAAATGCTACACTCAAATAATTTCCCATATGCTCAAAATGTAATTTCCCAAAATTGAAATTGATTTCTCTTCCCTTTATACAGGCTACTGCTCAATGACAACCGACTGGCCAGATACAACAGGTGCACCTACATCTTTCTTATCTGTCTGTCAGATTCAGACTTTTTTCTAGTTCCCTGGGAAGGAGGATGATATCTTTGTTTCTCTCTCTGCTAGCTTCCTCCTGCATGTATAACTGTGGATACAACCTCGGCAGCTGCTCATGCAACTACAACTGTCATTACTATGGCAACTGTTGCCCTGACTACGACAGTGAGTTGATCAGACACTTCAAGATATAGATAGATGCAAATATCTATTGTACTGCATCATCCTCTGTGATTCCAGAAATTTTAATGCAGTTTTATTTCTTCCCTTTACACAGTCTACTGCTCTACAACAACTGACTTGACAACTACAACAGGTTCACTTTCATCTATCTGTCTGTCAGATTCAAAACATTTCCTGGTTTCCTGGGTGTTTTTGTAGTCATATTAATGCCTTCATGGATAATATGTGTTTTTCTCTCTTCTAGATTTGCCCTCCTGCAGGTATAACTGTGGATACAACTTCGGCAGCTGCTCATGTGACTACGACTGTCGTTATTATGGCAACTGTTGCCCTGACTATGACAGTGAGTGCCTATTGATCAGACACTTTAAAATTAAATGCTGTAAACACAATTACAAATCTTTCCTGTAGAGCATATGAATCATTGCATTTCCTGGGATGAAATGAATTTTGCTGAATCAAAAACTTGGCTTTACTTTTATCTCCTCTCTTTACACAGGCCACTGCTTAACGCCAACAACAACTTTCGAGATAGATACAACAGGAAAAGGTGCTGCTGCTGCCATTCATTTCATTTAAGTGACACTTATGACATTAAAAAACATATACAAAGCCAGAAATTATTCCAGCTTTGCTTTTCTAACAAAATGTACACACTAACAGGTAAAGTGACTCAATGATGTGTACATCATCACACACATACTGATGATTTCTCTCTGCACTAGCTCCCTCCTGCATGTATAACTGTGGATACTACGCTAGCAGCTGCTCATGCACTTACAACTGTCATTATTATGGGGACTGTTGCCCTGACTACGACAGTAAGTTCCTCTTGATCAGACAGATGCTTTAAGATGAAATAGTGTAAACACAAATACAGATCTTTCATGTGGTCATCGAATTTCAGATGAAAGTAGTAATGAAATGCATTTTGATGAATCATAGCAGAATTGTGGCATTACTTTTCATCCCTTCTCTTTACACAGACTACTGCTCATCGACAAGTGAAACTCCAGTGACCTGGGATGAAACAACAGAAACAACAGGTGCTGCTGCTTTTCATTTGAGTGACACTGATGAGATTAATGACATGAAATTGATAAGTTAAATGTACAAGAATTTCTTTAAAGGCAGTAATGAGTCCAGAGTGGCTTTTCTAGCAAAATATACA
This sequence comes from Sinocyclocheilus rhinocerous, assembly GCF_001515625.1. Taxonomy (NCBI): domain Eukaryota; kingdom Metazoa; phylum Chordata; class Actinopteri; order Cypriniformes; family Cyprinidae; genus Sinocyclocheilus; species Sinocyclocheilus rhinocerous. Next base: position 61,441 of record NW_015624573.1, on the reverse strand, counting down.
CACCGATATTTACATTACGATATATTATAACACAATAACATATATATCACAAACCTATTGATGACATTATGAACATAAAATCTGTTTCTCTCTCTACTATAGCAGGCCCCTCCTGCATGTATTACTGTGGATACCATTTCGGCAGCTGCTCATGCAACTACGACTGTCAGTTCTATGGCAACTGTTGCTATGACTTTCACTGTAAGTTTCTCAAAAACAGGTGAAACAGCCCTTAACCAGTCTAACATAAACTGTACTAGATTATGTACAGTATAATGTGTGATGCATAAATGTACAAATTATGTTTTGAAGAACGTGCACGCTGCCATTTTCCATACAGTGAAAGCGTACTGCGACCAAGGGCTTCATTTGTTTGTAAATTATTATTTATTAAAAGACTTAAACATGATCCTTCTGGTTCATACTCATCCAGTTTTATGTCCTTCTCTTTATTCAGGGTATTGCCCATCATACACAACAACAGGTACTGCTGTCACTAGGTTTTTTGTAATGCCTGAGGCTGAATTCACACAACATTTGTATCTCATTCTGATGACACTTGTTTGTAAGTGTAAGATTTAACACATATCTTTCTTTAGATACACACCCTGAGTGTGGAGGACACCTGTATGGTTCTGGGCTGTTTTCCAGTCCAAACTACCCCAGCTATTACCATGACAATGCCTACTGTGTGTGGCATCTCTCTGCTCAGCAAGGACAGAGGATCTTCCTGACATTTGCTGATGTGCAGTAAGTGAGAGATCAGTGGTGACTGGTGCAATGCTGGTGGAATAATATTTGCTATTTGCTAAGTTGATGAAAACATCACATTTATATACACTATAATTTATCATTTAATCTAATACCATAGTTTATTTAATATATAATTTAATGTAATTAATGCAATTATTACTAAAAAGAGTTTTTTGTGTTTGTACGAGTAGTATGATTATTGCGGAATTTTTTTTACAGTTTATTTATGCAGAACCATTAAAAACCAATTCCAAATGGCTCACTGAATTCTAGAGTGGCTTAAAAAGTTCATCTTTTCTGAATCAGGTACCATTCTGCCTGTTTCTTTCAGATTGGAGCGCTGCTGTAACTGTGACTACATCACAGTATACGACGGCTCTTCCACTGGTCATCCACAGCTGGGAAAGGTCTGCTTCAATGACACCACACCCCAGGTGTTTCACTCTTCTTCACGATACTTGACTGTTGTCTTCAGGAGCGACTACTCTGGTGTCAGCCATGGTTTCAAGGCCCTTTTCACAAGCTCTCTCACTGAAGATCAAGGTAACGCCCTTTAAAAAAAAATTATATGTTCTATGAAGCATAGCTGTCACATGTATTCCATCCTTCCTTTGACCATATTGGAGTTTTCTCTTCACAAAATTAAATGCAGTCCGTAACTTTTTTTGGCTAAAAATGATCTGAAATCAATCTTTGTGCAAGTACATAACCAGCCAGTGTTCAAAACTGTCTCCTTACCTTAGCCCGATTCACAATGGTAAGCTTGTAATGTTTTCTAATTTGAGTGGCACTGGTAGCCAGTGGTAGGTTTTTGCGGCAAATACAAGCATGCCGCCATTCGTCTTTGCGCCATTACGTCACGTCTGTAAATATAAAGAATGAGCGCCGGCAGTAGGCTATATTGCATGTGAGGATGCTGCAGGTGGCGGATCATTTATAGCCTTTTCTCACAGCAGCTGGAATAATTAAATTTATCATTTTGATGGCAGATTGTAATCCAGAAAGGATTGTGTGTTAATGAAACACTTGTAAGTGACTCAAATTTTATAATTTTACATTTTTAAATGTGCATCCCAGATATGTGGGATTACACAAGATTTGTATTTCAAAGAGAACCAGTTCTAAGGAACATTAATTTGCTTTTTGGGTTAAAAGAACGATTTATTGTAATGCTTTTTTCCCACAGTTGGTCAGAACAAAAGTGGCAGACATGTTACTTACTTGTTCAGCTGAAAATATACTGTGAAACTTCTTATTTGGGTCATGCTTCCAAAACATAGAATCTGTGATTCCTAAGTACTGTATCCACACCGGTGTGGTGACTGACAGCCGCACATCAAAACATTAGATTAATCTGCACTGAGGAGCTGTGCCAATGCACAACCCAAGTAAAGAAGATAATTCCACAAATAACTACAATTGCAGGTTTCAAACTGAGATAGTGACATAGAGGCAAAACTTACGGACAGCAGCTTTAAATTCATACTTTAAATGCTTTACAAAATTACACTGAGGAGATGAAATTCTCTGCTCTGCAGGTCGTGTGGATTGTTCCACAGACAACATGGTCATTGTCATTCAAAGGTCTTACCTGAACTCACTCGGGTTGAGTGCAAATGACCTTTATGTAGATGACCATCTTTGCAGACCCTCCATTAGCAGTACTGAGGTTGTGTTCAGATTCCCACTTGACGCATGTGGGACCGCCAAAGAGGTATGACCTACACATGTGCCAGATCCAGTATGGTTTCAGTGCTGATATAAGGGGTGGTATCTCGGTTTTCTTTTGCCAAAACTGAAAATTATCATGTTTACCACACAACATCACCCACCCTCTCTCTCTCTTTCCCTTTAGATGATGAATGGTTATGTGTCATACACCAACAATGTGAGGGCCTCTCAGTCTCAGTCAGGTGAAATCACTCGTCAGTCACAGTTCCTGCTACACGTGGGCTGCCGAATGGAGCCGGACACCATGGTGCAGATATTCTACAAGGCCAGGGAGAACATCAATGCCAACATCACAGGAATGGGCCGCTTCAATGCCAGCATAGCCTTCTACACCTCCAGCAGTTTCTACTATCAAATTTACGACTCTCCATATGAGGTGAACCTGAATCAGTTTCTGTACGTTCAGGTCGAGCTAAACAGGCATGACAACAGTCTGGATCTCTTCCTGGACACATGTGTAGCGTCTCCAAATCCCAATGACTTCAAAGATCGCTCCTATGACCTGCTCCGTAACGGGTGAGACCTTTTCATTCTTAAATGTGACTCCCTCCATCATCATATCATATGTAACAGTGGAATCAGTTGGGATCTAGGACAGTATTTTAGTCAGAATTCTGTTGTTCCTAGTCTTAATATGTTCTTCTACTCATTTGCAAAAATGGCAGAGTTTGACAGTATATCAAACTGTATCCAAATTGTATTTCTCTTCTTTCGTCTTTTGTAGATGTCACAGAGACAACACATATTATTCCTACACCAGCGGTCATCACTACTACGCTCGGTTCAGATTCCAGGCTTTCAAGTTCCTCCGGACTCATGCCTATGTGTACCTGCAGTGTAAGGTGATCATCTGCCCCAATAACGATTACAACTCTCGCTGCCGGCAAGGCTGCCGCTTCCGTCGCAAGAGATCCCTTGACAGCACCTACCACACCAATACTGTGACGCTGGGGCCAATCAAACTCAAAGGTCAGAGGCCATTAACGGGTATCATTTCTAATGAATTTACCTGGCAGTGTTTGATGTGTTAATACTGAGATTTTCCTAATGTCTGTCCATTCATTTCTGTATCTGTCAAGGACAAAGGCATGGTGTGAAGGATTCAGAGAAGTCAAAGGAATGAACTGGAATGGAAGGAATTAATAAATCATCTACTTGATCATCAGCTTTATCATTACTATTAATCAATCTTTATTAACCACCCAGCAAATGAACTGAAACACAAATTGTATTTCTGCAATTCAATAAAGCATTTCTAAACAGCAGTTCTCATGTCTGCAGATGTTTATATTCTCTTGCATTCCATTCATTGTGTTTATGTTGCCTGAAATGAAGAAAGATAATGCAGGGTACGAAAGACAATGACAAACATGGCATTTCTTGCTCAAAACTTGTTTTGTTCAAACCCTGTTACAGTTAAATGTTTTAGCAGGTTTGGATGTTATTAATTTCTATATTAAAATTAATTTTGATATTTTTGGTTTAGTAACCAATTCTCACTATATTATTCTAACTTGTTGCTTGTTAGCATGCATATTACTAGCATACTGCCCTTTTATTAATACTTATAAAGAACATATTAATGCCTTATTCTGGATGACAATATTTCAGATCCCTTAATCCTATCCAATACCTAAACTTAGTTTACCTAAACTTAGTTAATAGTTAGTTAATAGTGAGAATTGGTCCCCAAACTAAAGTGTGACCAAAATAAAGTAAAAAAAAAAAAAGGGTGAAACAACTGTCCTGATATAAGAACAAAATTCTTAAAAATAAAATCAATATAAAAGATAACCAATATCAAAGGTTCATAACCATAGGACACCTACAGTACATGAATACAGAGAGTGCATTTCTACGAACTTAAGGGATTTCCATTTATTTATCATGGACACCAGTGCCAAGGCCAGATCCTCTAGGACCTCTATTCTGTGCCTCCATCCAATGGTGTTATCATAATAAGCCTATATCAATGTGGGTTTTTGAATTAACAATAAGAATTAGGGTTACAACATCAAACTTAAAGATGCATTTATACTAACTAGAGTTATTATACTTTTAAACTCTCTGGGGCGCTGCTCTGTGGCGACCTGCAGTATGTTTCACGTGCGGCGTTTATTGTGTTTGTTGTATGTTGGTTTTTTAAAATATATTTTTAAATAGTCTGTAGAAGTGGAGAGGGCCTACGCTTCGCAACTATGGAGTTATATCAGTGGATTACCGGACTTATTGTTTGGATTTTAAAGGTTCCATGTTGTCAAAACTGAAATTTCCTGGCTTTTTTCATGATAACTGAGGTCTAGGTGCTATGTAACTACCATATAAGTTTCAAAACAGTCAAATGCACACAGCCTGCATAAAGTAGCTGTGATTTTTTACGAACCGTTGTGACTTCCGTAAAAAGGTGTCAGAACTACTGTCACCGCCTTCAGTCACCACCCCGAGCACTGCGCACAGTCCCACTCTCCTTTTGCCAAACCCCCAGACAACATCGCGTCCATGCCATTGCTGAGCAACAACAACACGGAAACATGTCGA
>NW_015624573.1:25919-56190 GCF_001515625.1 Sinocyclocheilus rhinocerous | reverse complement strand
AAATACAGTACAGAATACAGAAACCAAATACTACATCGCCAATCTGGAATCATTTCCATTCATGTCACCCATCCGCATTTGTACAAGTGTCTTCAAGTTCATGTGATCGCAAACGCTCGGCTGGTCCATTCAGTGTTTAAAAAAAAAAACATGAATTACCATTCTGAAACATCCTGTTGTAAGCGTGTTTGAGGAGGTGGTTGGTTGTCTCCTGCCATCGCCGATTCGGGGTCTGAGTTCGGCTCAAACATGTAAGGAATCTCGAATCATTTCCATTCATGTCACCCAACCGCATTTGTACAAGTGTCTTCAAGTACACGTGATCGCAAACGCTCGGCTGGTCAGGTTTGTATTTACTGCATTCGGTGTTTGAAAACAAAAACATGAATTACCATTCTGAAACATCCTGTTGTAAGTGCATTTGAGGAGGTGGTTGGTTGTCTCCTGTCGTCGCCGATTCGGGGTCTGAGTTCGGCTCAAACATGTAAGGCCGGTGTCCTGACATTTTATCCTACCCATCTGTTTTGCTTCAATCTACAGCAAGCTACAGCATACATGACCCTAGTTACCTGTGGTTGGCCTGGCCGTGCGTCACTCAGAAAACAACAGACCAATCAGAAGAGAGGCTCATGAATATTAATTAGACTGGCCAAAATCGACCTGTTCTTTGCACAGCTCCTGAGAGAGGAGCTTTAAAAATATATTGAGATGGTTTTTGGTACTTATACCGCAAATATATATTCTTAAGGACATCAAGACTTAAAATAAAACTCCAGAAAGGTGTAAAATATGTGACCTTTAAGCATTAATCTAATCAACGCATTAAGTGTCGAAAACGCCGCTGGTGGTGTGATTCGGTACAGCCGGGAATTTTTGCTCCAGTGCAACAAACATGTTGAGCTCACATCGTATCACTGTATACCGGATGACTTGAAATCTTCACAAGGTGAGGCTACTCAGAGTAAAAGGAAACGGAGACGTGGGAAGAGAGGCGGGAGTCGGCAGAGACTTAAAAGGCTGGGAAATAAATTATCCTTGCCCACGACTTTACTGATTAATGCCCAGTCCCTGAGGGGGGAAATGGAAGAACTAACAGCAAATCTATGCTATTTGCATGAATATAGGAATGCGTGTGTGCTGGCAATCACAGAAACGTGGTTAAATGAGAACGTTCCGTCAAGTGAGGTTGAACCAAATGGCTTCACAGTATTTCGAATGGATCGAAACTCTGATATCACAGCATCCCTGAGGGGGAAAATGGAAGAACTAACGGCAAATCTATGCTATTTGCATGAATATAGGAACGCGTGTATGCTGGCAATTACAGAAACATGGTTAAATGAGAACGTTCCTTCAAGTGAGGTTGAACCAACTGGCTTCACAGTTTTTCGAATGGATCGAAACTCTGATATCACAGCAAAGTCACGCGGTGGTGGAGTGTGCCTGCTTATTAAGGAAAACTGGTGCAGATCAGTGGTGGTGAGAGAATCTCTCTGTACTCCTGATATTGAACTATTGAGTGTTTCACTACGACCTTTTTACCTTCCTCGGGAGTTTCCACAGTTGTTTTTTACTGTGGTTTATATACATCCTCAAGCAAACTCAGCTAAAATCTCGGATGTGTTGTATCAACTTGCACAAAGACTGGATTTCTTTGTCTCCAGATGCTCCGAAATTTATTTTAGGATAAGATTTTAATAACTGTTCTTTAAAAAACTGTTTGAGGACTTATTATCAGTATGTGAACATTTGCACTAGGAAAAATAAGATACTGGACAAGTGTTACGGCAACGTTAAAGATGCTTTTTCCACCTCCACACTGCCACCACTTGGAGGATCTGATCATAACGTTGTTAATCTTCGACCTAAATATCAAAGACTTTTGAAAGGGAGAAACCTGAGGTAAAGACTGTTAAGATTTGGAATGAAGAGAGTATTATGTGCCTTCAGGGTTGTTTTGAGTGTACTTTGTGAGAAACTTTTGACTGTCTAGATCTGGATACTCATACAATTGTAGTTTCAGATTATATCAATTTTTGTGTGAAGTCAGTTATACCCACAAAAACGTATAAAATATTTCCTGTGTGCTGAGCTTCAAAACGCCTAGTGTGAGTACACCCTTAATGAACAAACACAGGGGAAAATCCACAATAGGAATGAGGAATGACACATGAACATAACTTGTAGACCCGACAAACACTAACTGAACGGACTGGGGCTTATAAACACAGGATAGCGAGGGACTAATCGAGGGGACTAAGGAGACACACCTGGAATCAAATTAACACAATCAACATGAGGGAGAAACTGGGTCACGGGGAGCAAAAACACACAAACAGTCAAGAATCCTGACATTACGCCCCCTCCTGGAAGGCGCGTCCTCGCTCCGTAGAACCAACATTGGGAGGAGCGGGTGGGAACAAGAAGGAGGCTCCGGAGGAGGACGGACAACCGGGAGGGGACCGGTAGACAGAGTCCAGGGGGGTAATGCAGGAGGAAGGAGCCAAGGAGGAGACAAGAGGGGCTTGGAGCCGGCGGTGCCAGGTGGGACCCAGGCCACAGCCATAATGTTGATCCGCAGTGGAGCCAACGGAGGGAGGAGCCGTGATGGAGGAAGGGCTGACGAGGGAGCCCGGCGGAGCCAGTGGACAGATCGGCCACGGCGGAGAGGAGGGAGCTAGGAGCCATGGTGGAGCCAACGTTGTAGCTAACAGTGAGTTCAGCGCAGCGTCGTCGTACGCTGTTAAAACGGCGAGCTGGCTGAACTCAACCGCATACTCCAAGAGGGAGAGGTCCTTGCGGGCTAGGGCGGTGAACTTGATGGCGAGGGAATCCATGGAACAATGGAAACAAAAAACACTGGGTAAAAAAACAGAAAACAAAAACGGAGGGTAGACACGGAGTTAACTGTTTTGGTCGGGTCTTCTGTCCGGTGGGCTCGGGCTCCACGCAGCGGGGAGATGGTGGGCTGGGCACTGGGTCTGGCCGTGTTCCGGATCGGCAATAAATGCTCTCCAGACACCGGATAATTGCTTCCCTCCAGCATAGTCCATTATAAACACAGGATAACGAGGGACTAATCGAGGGGACTAAGGAGACACACCTGGAATCAAATTAACACAATCAACAAGAGGGAGAAACTGGGTCACGGGGAGCAAAACACACACAAACAGTCAAGAATCCTGACAGTATTGTCCTACTGTGAAATTTATGTTGTATTGTCTTTTGTGAGAAACGCATGTTGAAACAAGACACTGAAACAAAATCCCCCCAAGGGCATAAATAAAGTTACTAACTACTAACTAAACTTATACATTTATACTTTATTGGGTGGCCCAGTGTCACCCTGGCCCTTACGTGGCCTCACTACTAATTAGAAGAGGGTATCATTATGACAGATCAGTACCCTAGATCCTGAAACTACACAGGCTAATTGCGAAAATGACACAGCTGGATGCAGTATGTATTTTATATCTGTTGACTCAAAGTTCATGATAGTAGTGTGATGAGACTGTAGGACTCTTATCAACGTATAATATAATGACGCCATTATAAAATTAATTTAATTCAACTCAAATAGAGCTGTGGCAGTGCTTCGCTTTTTAAAACACATTTTTAGTTTTTATAATTAGAAATATATTTTGAAATTTAACCCTTATGTCCTCTACTTATTCTAAAATGCTGTCCTTATTTTGGTGCTATACTTTCATGTTGCTTGTGTCACATCGCAGTCTTATTACTTTCTTTTGTTTCATAAATGAATTTCATATTTTTGTAAAACTGTACATGTTTTTTGTAAGGTAATGGTAAAAACTGAAAGTATGTGTACATTTGTCACATGTATGATCTATTTTGGTTTAGTTTTAGTCAGTGTCGGATTAATGCATGGGCCTACCGGACACAAGCACAAGGCACTAGACCCCAGAACGTGATTTCCATTAAGGGGGAACAGACCCCATAATAAAGCCATGGTTCTAGTGTGTTTTTAGTTCCTTGTTCCTGTGTTTAGTTTGACATAGTTTCCTTTGTTCCCATTTTCCCACCACTCATTTGTTTGTATGGTTACAGATTATGTTCTGTTGCACCTCTTCATTGTTCCCTGTGTATTTAAGCCCTGAGTTCATTTCTGTTCATTGTTTGGTATTGTCTTGAGTTAATGTAAGCTGTTATGCTGCTCTTTATTGCTCTTGTGCTTTCTGGATTGTTGTGTTTATTTTGATTAAAAGGTTGCCACAAGGATCTTCATTTTCTCTTCCTTGAAGACCTGAAAATGACAACATTATGTGTAGGCTAAAATATATTTTAGGTTGTGTGTCAAGTTAAGTCAAGTCACCTTTATTTATATAGAACTACAGAGATACAATACAGATTTTGTCAAAGCAGCTTTACAGTGGTAAACAGGAAATGGTGTGGCAATAATGAAAACAAAATTCAATTCTGCTATAAATCAGCTCTAAAAAGAGGACAATAGTAAGTACATTTTTCAGTTAAAGGCAGTTCATCATTAATTCAGTGATGTCATTGTCCAGCTCAGTTCAGTTCTCTTTCAAAAGTCTTTAACTAATCTTTAACATCTTTAACATAATCACTCCATAATCTCAAACTTTGTGTCAACAGAAATATCTATAAATCAATATAGAGTAATAAAAGTTGCTTAGTATTCAGCTGTGTCTTTTCCACGATTATGCTGCTCTATTGAGGTTTCCATCAAAGGCACCAGGATATTAATGTGTAATAAGGAAATCCTCCTTGTGTTTTTGAGTGTATAAATGATGGTTGAAAAAAAATTGATCAGAAGAGAAAGATGGAAGCTCTGACTCTCCTTTTCTGTCTGCTTCTAACTGCCTTTCAAGGTAAGATTATTATTCACTGAAGATTGTATATGGTACTGATTGTCCAATATATGAAAAACAGCTGCTAGCTTGAGCATCATATGTGCATAAATTAAACATTTATTGTACATACTGTACAGAAAGACAAGCATTATGTTATATTAAATGTTATGTCTTTATTTCATATTACAGCAAAAACCATTGGGTCATGGACAACAGGTAAATATAATTTAACATTATATAGTGTAAAACATGGCTGTTTTAATTACATTTACATTTAGTCATTTAGCAGACACTTTTATCCAAAGCGACTTACAAATGATGCATACTTTTATATAATGTCGAAACATCAGTTTATCAGTTACATCAAAGTATATGATGGTCCTTCTACCCTCCACCCATTTCTGGGAGAAATAAAGGAGTACAGGAACCAGTCTTTCAAATCCAGCAACAATGATCTGACTGTGTTTTTCTACAGTGATCACAGTATAACACGTAAAGGATTTCATGCAACCTGGCTCTTTGTAGGTATGTGTTTGAAAGAGATATACAGAACTGTGATATTATGAATTTCAAACTCTCCCACTGTGCTATGCCAAATTATCTAGTCGTTCTCTCATAATTTCAGTTGTGACTGGCTTTTTATTCTGTTTTCCATCTTCCATCTCTATCTGCAGAATCATGTGGTGGCTATATGACAGACTGGATGGGTGACTTGTCCAGTCCTCGGTACCCTAATAACTACCCTGATAACTCATATTGCAGATGGACCATTCATAGCACAGGGAACATGACAGTGTCACTGACCTTCACTGATGTTGCGTAGGGCACTATTTGAATTTTCTAATTTTGTAACTGAGACTCTCTAGTGAAACTTTCAGATTTCCCTTTTCCAAGACATCATTGCTACATAATATTAATGTGGATAATATAGTTTCTCTCTGCTCTGTGCTTAATAGTTTGGAAACATGCTGTGATTACATCAAAGTATATGATGGTCCTTCTACCCTCAACCCCTTACTGGGAGAAATACAGGAGTACAGGAACCAGTCTTTCAAATCCAGCAACAATGATCTGACTGTGCTTTTCTACAGTGGCAGTAGTGTAACACGTAGAGGATTTCACGCAAACTGGGTCTTTGTAGGTATGTGATTAAAAGCATGAACAGAACTTTATCTATGATACTATGAATTTCAATCTTTCCTAGTTTGCTATGGCAACTTGCTATTCATTCTTTGTAAATTATGGTTGGGAAACAAGATATTCAGAGTTCCTTTTCTAAAAATGCCGTATTCTTCCACCAATAAGGATTGAACTAAAATACTGTACATTGTCAGTTTCCTGCACTATTATTCAGTGGTGATGTAATATCACAGCTGAATCTGCAGCAGGAAACGTACAGTGACCAGTGTAAACTATTCCCACATAAATCACTTTTATGAGCTGGGTTTTTGAGTCAAAAGTGTAAAAAATGCATTTTAATTGTATAATAATTTACTAATTGGATACTCTTATGAAAACATGTAAAGAAACATTAAAGGGGTCATATGATGCGATTTCAATTTTTCCTTTCTCTTTGGAGTGTTACAAGCTCTTGGTGCATAAAGAAGATCTGTAAAGTTGCAAAGACTAAAGTCTCAAATCCAAAGAGATATTCTTTATAAAAGTTAAGAGTCAACCACTCCTACCTAAAATGGCTCGTTCTAACACGCCCCCACAAAGCTACGTCACCGATGTGGGAAGATTTGCATAACGCCGCCCAAATGTTGCAGTATAAAGATAGCCACTGAGGCAAGTGTTCGTGAGAGATTCTTTAGCTTTAGTGGTCTGAGGGAAGAAGCTGCTCTTGTGCCTCAATTCTCTGTAGCTTCTGTAAAGCTCAAAGATGTTGTGGTTGGGTGTGTGAAGTCTGTAATATTTTTTTTCTGCAAAGCAAGGACTGTGGTTAAGGGGACCTCAGCAATCCTCTCAGTTTCGTTGTGAAAGCGAAACTACTTTGTTTGGCCTTCCAAAAGAGAACACAACTAGAAATCAGTGGTTAAGTTGTATTTACAGCACTGTTCCAGAACAGTTCAACCCAAATATTCAGATGTGTGCTGCGCATATTATGGAGGATGAGGACTGTTTCCTGAACCAGTAGACTACAATGCGTCTGTGGCACAAAGGCTTTCTATAAAGTTGGGCAGCTCCAACTTTGCAAGGACAGTCTGGCGCTTCTGACTCACAGCCTGTAAGTACGTTTTTATATTTAAATAATTTGCCACTGATGATTCAAACGCGAGTTTTGAGCAGTGTAGAGTAAGCTTGTTGTTTGTGAAAACAATGAGCTTTGTAAAAATCGACGCGTTTCAGAAAGGCGGGGCATAGAGGAGAAACAATAATGTACATTATATGGAAAATAATGTGTTTTTTGAACCTTAAACCGCATAAACACATTTCATTACACCAAATACACAAAATAATGTTCTTTTTAGCAACGTCATATGACCCCTTTAATTTTGTCAGTATGTATAATAAAAAATAACTCAAAAGTATGTTTAAAAATGTTTACACCTTTTACTATTTATTCTATAAAAGGTTTATTAAATATAAAATATCAACTGGACAAATTAACAAATATGGTTATCCAAACACATGTGCAAGGCATCTTTTTTGTGAGCACATGTAAGTGCTAGAATATTAAATTTTCACCATTGATCAATAGCATCCATTGTGTAAAATTGGAAAATTGTGGCCTTTTTCTCCACTTTTCCCACATGTCTGGACACTATTCTTGTTATCTCATGCATTTTGGGGCATTGTGATCTCCAGTTTCTCACCCCGAGTGTGGAGGACACCTGTATGGTTCTGGGCTGTTTTCCAGTCCAAACTACCCCAGCTATTACCATGACAATGCCTACTGTGTGTGGCATCTCTCTGCTCAGCAAGGACAGAGGATCTTCCTGACATTTGCTGATGTGCAGTAAGTGAGAGATCAGTGGTGACTGGTGCAATGCTGGTGGAATAATATTTGCTATTTGCTAAGCTGATGAAAACATCACATTTATATACACTATAATTTATCATTTAATCTAATACCATAGTTTATTTAATATATAATTTAATGTAATTAATACAATTATTACTAAAAATATTTTTTTGTATTTGTCCGAGTAGTGTGATTATTGAGGGATTCTTTTACAGTTTATTTATGCAGTACCATTAAAAACCAATTCCAAATGGCTCATTGAATTCTAGAGTGGCTTAAAAAGTTAATCTTTTCTGAATCAGGTACCATTCTGCCTGTTTCTTTCAGATTGGAGCGCTGCTGTAACTGTGACTACATCACAGTATACGACGGCTCTTCCACTGGTCATCCACAGCTGGGAAAGGTCTGCTTCAATGACACCACACCCCAGGTGTTTCACTCTTCTTCACGATACTTGACTGTTGTCTTCAGGAGCGACTACTCTGGTGTCAGCCATGGTTTCAAGGCCCTTTTCACAAGCTCTCTGACTGCAGATGAAGGTAATTCCTTGTGAAATCATTAAAAAATATAATCACTTTCAGACAGACAGCATCTCTTTGGTTTTGAGACTTTAGTGTTTGCAACTTTACAGATCTTCTTTATGCACCAAGAGCTTGTAACACTCCAAAGAGAAAGGAAAAATTTAAATCGCAACATATGACCCCTTTAAAACCTTCAACACCTTTGTTTTCTAAATTTAAATAAATACTTTAAATGCACAAAATTACATTGAGGGAATGAAATTCTTTGCTCTGCAGGTCATGTGGATTGTTCCTCAGACAAAATGGTCATTGACATTCAGAGGTCTTACCTGAACTCACTCGGGTTGAGTGGAAATTACCTTTATGTAGATGACCATCTTTGCAGACCCAACATTAGCAGTACTGAGGTTGTGTTCAGCTTCCCACTTGACGCATGTGGGACCGCCAAAGATGTATGACCTACATGTGTACCAGATCCTGCATGGCTCTAGTGCTGATTTTAGGGGTGGCATCTCTTCTTTTGCCAAAATTGAAAATTACCATGTTTTGACACAACATCGCTCACTCTCTCTCTCTTTTCTAGATGATGAATGGTTATGTGTCCTACACCAACAATGTGCGGGCCTCTCAGTCTCAGTCGGGTGAAATCACTCGTCAGTCACAGTTCCTGCTACACGTGGGCTGCCGAATGGAGCCGGACACCATGGTGCAGATATTCTACAAGGCCAGGGAGAACGTCAATGCCAACATCACAGGAACGGGCCGCTTTAGTGCCAGCATAGCCTTCTACACCTCCAGCAGTTTCCACCAGGAAATTTACGACTCTCCATATGAGGTGAACTTGAATCAGCTTCTGTATGTTCAGGTCGAGCTAAACAGGCCTGACAACAGTCTGGATCTCTTCCTGGACACTTGTGTAGCGTCTCCAAATCCCAGTGACTTCAAAGATCGCTCCTATGACCTGCTCCGTAACGGGTGAGACCTTTTCATTCTTAAATGTGACTCCAACATCATATCATATGTGACAGTAGAATAATTTGGGATGAGTAGATAGCATTAGTGTTGCTCCCTGTCTAAATATGTTCTTGTACTCATTTGAACTAATAGTGAAATAAACTCAGTGTCTGAGTTTGACTGTAGTCCAAACTGTATCCAAATTGTACTTCTCTTCTTTTGTCTTTTGTAGATGTCCCAGAGACAACACATATTATTCCTACACCAGTGGTGAACATTACTATGCTCAGTTCAGTTTCCGAGCTTTCAAGTTCCTCCGGACTCATGCCTATGTGTTCCTGCAGTGTAAGGTGATCATCTGCCCCGATAACGATTACAACTCTCGCTGCCGGCAAGGCTGCCGCTTCCGTCGCAAGAGATCCCTTCACAGCACCTACCACACCAATACTGTGACGCTGGGGCCAATCAAACTCAAAGGTCAGAGGCCATTAACAGGTATAATTTCTAATGAATTGTATTAATATGAAGGCTTTTCTAATAACTGTCCATTCACTGTCATTCCAGGCATTGTGTGAAGGAGTCTGAAATGTCAAAGGAATGAAGTGATCATCTCAATCATAACCTTATTCATTACTATTGATCAATCTTTATTAACCAACCAGCAAATTAATCTAAATACAAATTATATTTTTGCAATTCAATAATCTAAAAAGCTGTTCTGGTCACTGGTATCTTCAATGGTTTATTAGGGCCCGAGCACCGATGGTGTGAGGACCCTATTTGGAATAGCTCCGTTTCTTATTATTATTCTTCTGCTTCTTCTCCAAAGTGAATCGTATTTTTGGGGGCCTAAACATGCTCGAAAACTCATGAAACTTTGTACACTAATCAGAACTGGTGAACATTTACATCTGATATGGTTTTCAGAATTGGGCGTGGCAAAATGGCTCGATAGCGCCACCTATAAAATTTCAACGAAGTGCCCTTCGAGCTACGTTTCATGTACGTGTACGAAACTCGGTACACACCTGTAACACACCAATACCTACAAAAAAGTCTCCTGGTTCAAAATCCGAAACCCAACAGGAAGTCCATTATTTCGAATTTCCTGTATGATTTTTGTGCAGTTTTTGCCATTTTCAGGCCTCGTACTTTAACTCCTCCTCCTACATTTTTAATCGGATCATCTTCAAATTTGCTGAGTGTAATTATAAGGCCTTTGCGATGCTAAATTTTGAAGATCTTGAGTTTTCGTCAAAGGGCGTGTCCCTGACGGCCTGACAAAGTTTGATGTTTCGCCAAGTAAGTGACATGTTTAACACCATAATGGACTTCTAGAAATATACTACAAAGTTCCAGCAAGTGTTAAATAGGCTAGCAAGTTAGCAACATGCTACAAACATGGTAAAGCATGCTAGCAACACTTAGCTAATTTGCTAAAGCATGCTATTAATGCAGTGAAACAGGAAGTTGATGTAACTCAGGCATGCAGTGTCCAATCTGCTCGAAACTTAACATGTTTGATGAGAGTACATGCAAAGATTCAGTTTTAGTCATAGTGCCACCTACTGTCAACAGGAAGTGACATGTTTAACACTGTGATGCACTATTAGCAACACAGTAAAATATGCCATTTTGTGCTAAACATATTAGAAACATGTTCAAACATGCTAGCAACACTTAGCTAAGTGCTGAAGCATGCTATTAACACCATCAAACCGTCCTTTGAATTGGGACACAGCTAATGCCCGATCTGCCCCACACTTCACATGTTTGATAAGAGTCCTGGCCTGAACTCATCTTAAGGCCAATGTTCATTTATAGTCATAGCACCACCTGCTGGCAACAGGAATTTACTTGTTTTACACTAACTTAAACATGCAATGTCCGATTTGCCCCAAACTTCATATGTTTGGTAAGACTCCTGACCTAAAGACATCTACATGCCAATATGCAGTTATAATCTTAGCGCCACCTGTTGGCAGCAGGAAATTTGGAACAAATACTTTTAACCACTTTAAAAAAAAGCATATTGCCCAACGTTCGCTGGATCCGCTGGATGATTTTCATTTTTGGGTGAACTATCCCTTTAACTACAGTGTAATCCACTGAACACACTGTACTTCCTCACAGTCTCATTTTCATTCCTGCCAAATATTCAATAAGGCACTACCCAAATGGTAATATTATTACTACTAGGCCTATTATTATTTATCTAACATACTATTTATTATATATTTGTATAATTACATTTACTAAAACTGTCTAAACGAATCAATTCACCAGGATGAATTACACTTTCCAAAGCTACATATGACAGAGGGTTCTATTTACAGTAGGATGAACTGATGCACTATATAGAATGAGTAAAAATTTCCAAACATATGAGACAAGGATGATCGAACTGATTCCCTAAAATAAATCGGACTTGCTAGAGCTACAAGAGAGGCAAAAGTGAGCGTGCAGGTGCCTCTGCTTGCTCGGCAGTGAAGTAACATATATGTGATATTAAAAGCAGCGATTGTTGTCTTACACTGCTAATCATTGCGAGCAGTAGTTTGTTAATAAAAAATCTGTTTTGAAAGCAACTGAGCTACCCTCAAAGCTATATGTTGTTAGAGTGTCACCGTCACTTGTTTGCTTTATTTTTCTTGTATGCCACATGCTGCATCTTGCAGAAACTGTCTACCCACAAATCTGAAGACTGTTGTTGTTAACGTGGAAGAAACAGTCACTTTAAAAGAGACAAAACCACAAGATGTGAACAAATTATCAGTGTGGATAAGCGACGGTGACGCATGCTGTACAAATCAAGTACAATTTGTTCTGCGCTTTTGCATTTTGTTTTGTTTCCTCCTCAACATTTCTGTTGTGTCTGTCTTAGGAAACATTTTATACAGTTCATTCACTTTGCATTAAAATAATATTAAAAATGCTTAAACAAGAAACTTCTCTCCTGTTTTTATTTTTCCAATGTTCTACTTTTTATCACTTACAATTTAAATACTTCGACTTTTAATAGAGCAAAACTTTTAATCAGTATCCATACTTTCATTGAAGAATGCTTTTTGAGTACTTTTACAACCCAGTGAATGACTTCAGGTCTATCAGACCTCAGTGCAGTGCAGTGAAAAGTTGAATTGGGCAATGGCCCTGACGCTGTTGTTTTTCAAGAATTTGAGAATTTGCTGCCTGTGAAAAAAATATTCTTACTTTGAAAGATTTTAACAATTAAAAGAATACAGAGAATGACAGTTAGAGCACAATATCCTTATGACAGATCAATATCCTGGAGCCTGAAACTACATAATTGTGGAAACGACACAGCTGGATGCAGTATTTTATATCTGTTTACACAAAGTTTGTGAGTGGTGTGGTCAGAGATATGCAGTACAGATCATGTTAATGACGCAATTGTATTTTATTTAGTGCAAATAATGCTGTGGCAGTTCTACTTTGCTTGAAAACACTTTTTTTTTCTTCAGGTAACTTAAACTGGTGCTACTTTCATGTCTCTTGTGTCACACCCCAGATTTGCTCTCTTTTGTTTGATATATTCAATTTTATATTTCTGTAAAACTGTAAATGTTTTTGTTATGTAATGGTGATAACTTTGCCAATGAGTATGTGTATAATATGGATTAATTAACATGATCACTCCATAATCACAAACTTTGTGTAAACAGACATATTCATAAATTAAGACAGAGCCAAGCGTAATAATAAAAGTTGCATAATATTCAGCTGTGTCTTTTCCACGATTATGGTGCTCTGTTGATATTTTTCCATCAGAGGCTCCAGGATATTGATGTGTCATACAGAAATGTTTGTTCACTACTCACTGCTGTGTGTGTGCACTTGGATGGGTTAAATGCAGAGCACAAATTCCGAGTATGGAACACTATACTTGGTCACACGTCCTTTCCTTTCCTTTCCTTTCTTAGGATGGTTTTGACTATATAATCTATCTATCTATCTATCTATCTATCTATCTATCTTGTTTTTTGTCAAATGTTATTCTTATGCATTCAAGTTGTTGTAATGATTTTTGAAATTCTCTGTTTTCTATCTCTATGTGAAGCATCATGTGGATGGGTGAATTTTTCAGCCCTCAGTACCCTAGTAACTACCCTGATAACTCACGGTGGACCATTCGTAGCACAGGGGCGACAACAGTGTTATTAAGCTTCACTGATGTTTTGTAGGAAACATTTATTATCTACCATTATCTCTATCTTTTGTGTCTCTAAATCTTTAGCAAAGTAATTTATTAATGTAATTGAATTTCTTAATTAAAAAAAAAGATTAAACTTCATCTTAAGGAAAAATAATGTTGTATTATTTTGTAAAGTATTTTGTGAACACGTATGTTTTTAAATATTCTGTAACAAAACATGAATTTGTTTCTCTCTATTTTTCCCTCTCTCGCTCGGTCTTCTCTTTTTTGCTAGTTTGGAAGAATGCTGTGATTACATCAGAGTATATGATGGTCCTACTACACTCTACCCCTTACTGGGAGAAATACAGGAGTACACAAACAAACAGTACAGCTCCAGCAACAATGATCTGATTGTGCTTTTCTATAGCGATAGCAGTGTATCAAGAAGAGGATTTCATGCAAACTGGTTCTTTGTAGGTAAGCAATTAAATGAAATGATTAGAATGAATTTAATTTCTTAAAATAATTCTGGATTGAATGTTCAATCCTGGCAATGCTTTTTGCACATGCATTCAGTGACCATTTCAGTTCATTTCCCTAGTGTATGACTCTTATGAGCCCATTCTTTTTTTAGAGAATCAAAGACACACGGCTTAACCAGTGTAATCAGATTCCCAAATCAACCACTTTTATGACCCGCCTCTTTTAATTGAATCAAAAATATTCAGTACAACCCAGGTAGTCTGATTCCTAAACGAATTATTTTTGTGAGACACTTCTTTTTTGTGAATCAAAAATACACAGCACAGCCTGTGTAGGCAGATTCCCAAATGCAAGACTCCAGTGAAACACTTCTTTTATTGTATCAGAAACACACCTTATCTTTTATTTAAGGCATAAAACAGTGTAGTTACTGACTAGTTTATATACAACAATGTTTCAGTGTTGGGTAAGTTACTCTAAAAAAAGTTATTAATTACTAGCTATTAATTACATCTTCAACAGTGTAAAAAGATTATTGTTATTAATTACTCTCTCTAAAAAGTATTGTATTACTTATTACTTTCTAAATCCCATATCAACCTCGACCAGTTGAACAATATAAGGATAGACATGAAACTACTCTTTTAATTCTTTCAAATAAATAATGTAAAATTGCATAAATTATTCTTGAATTGACCGAAGCATTTAAAGGGAGGTAACATTATAAGCATACATTTTAACATTAGATGATAAATTTCTATATTTAATGCACTATTGTTTTATATAGAATTACAGAAGTAACTGTAATTAGAGAAAAATTAAGAGTAATCCCTTACATTACTTTTTCACTGGAAATTAATTACAGTAATGAATTACTTAGTAATGCATTACACCCAACACTGCAATGTTTAAAGATACACATGAATATTGTCAGTAGTATTTTTAAAAGTTTTTGTAAAGCCACCTTTTGCGAGAATTTTTTTAATGCATTTTTCAATGTTAACTCGTCACTTGGAAATGGAATTGCATTTCTCTTTTCCTAATATTTCCTCAATAGATACTTTAATATAACAATTGAGAAAGCAGAATTCTTAAGAGGAACAGTCTGGAACCAGGGATGGAGATTACTGTGATCCCCATTACTTATAATAATGTGTCAAATCTATTTCTCTGTTTGTTAGATTCCAATTCATGCAGGAATAACTGTGGATACTCCCTTGGCACTTGTTCATGTGACGACTCCTGTTAGAACAACTGTTGCTATGACTACAAAAGTGAGATCCTCTTGATCAAACACTTCAAGATCAATCATTATACACAAAATCTCCCTCATACTGAGCATGTATATCATTTTCAGAATGTAATTAAAATTATTTTCTTTTGTTCATATATGTAGCTTTAAATTTACAATACAAGATAACAATACTTTTCTATCTCCTCCCTTTATCCAGGTTACTGCTCACTGACGGCAACTTGGCCAACTACAACAGGTTCACTTACATCTTATCTGTCTGTCTTTCTGATTCAAACTTTTCCCTTGTTTCCTGAATGTTGAAGGGGACCGATGTTCCTTGATGTCATACATCACACACATATTGATGGTTTTTGCAGTCGTATATGTATTAATGGCCTCATAGATAATGTGTTTTTCTCTCTTCTAGATTTCCCCTCCTGCATGTATAACTGTGGACACGACTTCGGCATCTGCTCCTGCACCTACGACTGTCATTACTATGGCATCTGTTGCCCTGACTATGACAGTGAGTTCCTCTTGATCAGACAGACAATTTTAAATCCAATACAAACAAAAATACACACATGGGTCATTACATTTCTTGTGATGAAATGGGTTTTGCTGAATCAATGGAGAATTGTGCCATTACCTCCGTTTTATCTCTTCTCTTTACACAGACTACTGCTCATCAACAACAACAACAACACCAACACCAACAACAACAGCAGCAACAACAACAACAACAACAACACCAACAACAACAGCAGCAACAACAACAACAACAACACCAACAACAACAAAAACAGCAGCAACAACTACTCCTGAATTCTGTGAGATGAATTTAAGTGACACTAATGAACTTAACCTTTGTAAAGGCAGCAATTAGTCTAGCTTTGCTCTTCTAACTAAATATGTAAACTAATCAATCAAGTGACCCAATGATGTGCACATTAAACATACACTGATGACATCATGAGTACAATCGGTTTCTCTCTGCTAGCTCCCTCCTGCATGTATAACTGCGGACATGACTTTGGCATCTGCTCATGCACCTACGACTGTCACTATGGCAGCTGTTGCGATGATTACAACTGTGAGTTCCTCTTGATCAGACAGACCATTTTAAATACAATATAAACAAAAATACAAATCTTTCATGTAGTGAGCACATGGGTCATTAAATTTCTTGTGATTAAATGGGTTTTGCTGAATCAGTGGAGAATTGTGCCATTACCTCAGTTTTATCTCTTCTCTTTACACAGACTACTGTTCAACAACAACGACTTACTGGACAGATACACTTGCATTCTGTGAGTTGAATTTAAAGGAGTCGTGAACTGCCTTTTTTTTTCACTGTTATAATCCACTTATAATGTTATTTAATTAGATTTTTACATCAAAAAACATTGTAATTTAGAAGTAATCATATATTTTCTGTCCTGTTTAGACCCCCCTCATCTGGACGCTCTGTTTGAATAGGCGTGGCAGGTTGTAGACTACAAAGTAAACGCCCACTGCTATGATTGGCTAAAAGTTGCGTATGTTTGATAGCCTAGCCTACATCCTTCGCAGATGGACACTGCAGTGATTTAGGTTAAATACTCATAAATACTCATATCAAACGATCTGTAATAACAGACAAAGCAATAGTGACCACGTAATAAAAACTGTCACTTACACTTGTGTGTTGCAACATTACTGTCGGATTCAATATAGTCGGCACAGCATCATCTTTTAGTTTCAATCTTTATGAAAATCCCGCATCGAACTGTGCCTTGTTTGTAAACAAATCTGCGGTAAAATAAACTAACAAAGGACCAAGTTCTTACTAATGTGGTCTGGATCTTCATTAAAAATAAACTTCATCCACTCTTTCATATTGTTAGGATCAGAAGGAAGGCAATGCAAAGACAGTGTTTTCCACAACTTGGCGATGCACAGCATCCTGTTGTCTTCAGAATCAGAGCCATGTTTATAGTTTGACTTTTGTATAGACAGGTGGTGCTTATCCACACTACTACATCATAGAATCATACATTCCACAAGCTGTCATTTTAGCAGATTGGCTTCAATATAAGCTGTTTTTAGACTAACAAGAACGTTTTAGGTTTTGAAACTTACAGCATGTTTTTATAGTACAATGACCTCTTATATGTCAAAGTTCATGACCACTTTAAGTGACACTAATAAAATTAAACAACATTTTGTAAAGGCAGTAATTAGTCCTCTAACTAAATGTGTACACTAATCAATCAAGTGACTCAATAATGTGTACATAAAACATACACTGCTGACATCATGAGTAAAATCTGTTCCTCTCTGCTAGCTCCTTCCTGCATGCATAGGGTTGGGTATCGTTTGAATTTGATCAATTCCGATTCCGATTCTGCTTATCGATTCCGATTCTTTTCGATTCCCAGTTTCGATTCCAATGTGATTAAATAATGATATCAAACATTTATCCTATGTCTCTTTATATATATAGATCAGTGGTAGATAGGCTACCTTATTGCTTGATGACGTCAGGAACCGATGAATCGGCTTTTTGAACCGGTTCAATGAGCCGATCTGTCTGAAAAGTACCGGTTCGCGGAAATTCTTTAACAATCTATTAAATTAAAGTGCTTTGTCATGTTGGTGGTGACACCTCTCTTGCAACATGTTTAGCTATCACAGATATTATACTTAGCTTTTTTGGCTTCTGATCGCAAATGTAGCCAAACTTTGGAGCGCTTGGAGATTAGCAAGCAAGGTCCTGGCAGATCGCTAGGTCTGGTCCTCACAGATGAAGAAGAAAAAAAAAGCGCATAGGAATCGATAGGCGGAATCGAAATTTTAATTTGACAACAAGTATCCGATTCCTGACCTTAAGTATCCGATTCTGGAATCAGAATCGACTTTCGATTCCCAACCCTACTCCTGCATGTATAACTGTGGACAGGACTTCGGCAGCTGCTCATGCAACTATGACTGTCATTACTATGGCAGCTGTTGCCCTGACTACGACAGTCAGTGTTGCCAACTAATTTTCAGGGGAAGCTGCTAAAGGAAGGTTGATTTGTTGCTAAAAGTTGCTAAATGACGCGATGTCATTGCGCGGTGACGTCATTGCGTAATCACGATGCAAAATTGTGTCACTGCACAATAGGTGTGTTCGTCTTGAAGCGGCGCTGCGCAGTTCGATCAGTGTTTGACATCAAAGCACCGCGAGAGCAATTAGAAAGCATGCAGATCCGTTGAATTATTGTTGAACAATTGCAAATAGCATTTAACTTAAGTCACGTGATGTGTGTACTACTAGGCATCTTTGGTTTTCCTCTTTTTGTGTAATTTAGATGGAAAATGTGTGCCTTTTTTATCGTTTGAGTCACTTATCAAAAGTTGCTAAATGTTGCCAAATAAATTTTAAAAAATAGCTAAATTTGTTGCTAGGTGCTTTTGGAAGAAAAAGTTGCTAAGGTAGTCTGAAAAGTTGCTAAATCTAGCAACAAAATTGCTAAGTTGGCAACACTGACGACAGTGAGTTCCTCTTTTTTTAGACAGACAATTTGAAGTAAAATACTATAAACAAAAATACAAATCTAAAAATACATATATTTTATGTAGAGTACACACGGGTCATTGTATTTCTAGTAATGAAATGGATTTTGCCGAATCAATGGAGAATTGTAGCACTACTCTTTTTCTTTAGTTTTATTTTTTCTTAAAAAAAAATAAAATTTTCTTATTTTTCAGGCTACCGCTCAATAACAACAACAGCGACGACTACTCACTGGCCAAATACAACAAGTGCTGTGACCAATTAGTTGAATTTAAGTGGCACTAAAGACGACCTACACATGTGCCAGATCCAGCATGGCTCCAGTCAAGTGCCAATACTGAAAATTACTCTTAATAGCTTCTTGTCAGCATTTAATGCTTGATATTGCTATGTGAGATTAGTAATACACAGTAAATTTGTGCATCAGTGGGAGACATGCTACCACATAACGTCACCTGCTCTCTGTTTCTTCCTACTAGATGATGAATGGTTATGTGTCCTACTACACCAACAATGTGCGGGCCTCTCAGTCTCAGTCGGGTGAAATCACTCGTCAGTCACAGTTCCTGCTACGCGTGGGCTGCCGAATGGAGCCGGACACCATGGTGCAGATATTCTACAAGGCCAGGGAGGACATCAATGCCAACATCACAGGAACGGGCCGCTTCAATGCCAGCATAGCTTTCTACACCTTCAGCAGTTTCTACCAACAAATTTACGACTCTCCATATGAGGTGAACTTGAATCAGCTTCTGTATGTTCAGGTCGAGCTAAACAGGCCTGACAACAGTCTGGAACTCTTCCTGGACACTTGTGTAGCGTCTCCAAATCCCAATGACTTCAAAGATCGCTCCTATGACCTGCTCCGTAATGGGTGAGACCTTTTCATTCTTAAATGTGACTCCAACATCATATCATATGTGACAGTAGAATCATTTGGGATCGTAGACAGCATTAATAAGAATTCTGTTGTTCCTAGTCTAAATATGTTATTGTACTCATTAGCATTAATAGTTTGACTGTAGTTTAAATTGTATCCAAATTGTATTTCTCTTCTTTTGTCTTTTGTAGATGTCCCAAAGACAACACCTATTATTCCTACACCAGTGGTGAACACTACTACGCTTAGTTCAGTTTCCAGGCTTTCAAGTTCCTCCGGACTCATGCCTATGTGTTCCTGCAGTGTAAGGTGATCATCTGCCCCAATAACGATTACAACTCTCGCTGCCGGCAAGGTTGCCGCTTCCATCGCAAGAGATCCCTTCACAGCAAAGGTCAGAGGTCTCTCTAAGTCACACAGATTTAAAGCAATGATTTACTCACCTTCATGTTGTTCCAAACCTATATACTTTTTCCGTGAAGCACAAAAGGAGAATTCTGAAGATTCTGGTAAATAAAGTTAGAATTTTTGGGTCAGCTATGCATTTAACTTTATCTTAAAACTTCTTATTAGAAATAATATTTTAATTAAGCAATAAAGTACTAGAGGCTGTGTTATATCCTTTGTGTCATGCATAACAACGCCCTCAGCCATGACTATAGAACTTATGCGTCAGAGAAACAAGTGCAGCCATCTTTGGAGTACCGTGACTCAGGTCTGGCGCTGATGATGTAACATCCAGGTAGACACGCCCACAGCGGGTTATGATTGGTCGATCGACAGGCTCAAATCTGATTGGCTAAAGAGTACGAGTGTCCCATGTGCATAGAGTTCGCTGCCAGGAAATTCTCAAACAATACACACACAGATCCAAGGCGATTCACAGTCCATGACAAACTTTTAAATATTCAAAATTTTTGTACACAGTTGTACATCTGTGAATTGTGTTTTGCATTTGTGTAACGTATTTTATGAATGTATATTCTTATTTTGTGCACATGAATTGGTTTTTGTGAATATATAAATTTTTCGTGCATGTGAATTGGGATATGCGTGAATTCTTTTTCGTGAATTATTATTGAGTCTAATCTGCTTCCATACAGCAGGGGTCACACATACTTTTAATTATTATTATTAATTTTTTTGTGAAATTCATAATACATGACAGTATTGATTGATTAGTTGATTTTATAAAATGTATTAACTAATATCTACACTTTGCATATAACATTTTAATCTTATTAAAAGCATGTTTGTACATATTGGTATAATTTACTGTGGCATCTCTAGCTGTTCAAGTTTGAATTATTAGTATTCTACACAACTATGACTCTTTGTCCCTACTGAGCAGGAGCATAGGACAGTGGGTGCTTTCACAGACAGCATGAGAAGATGAAGGCAATCGAGTGATTTGATCAACAGCTTTTTAATTTCTGATTTGTTACATTAATCAGATCATTATCTATCCTAATGATGTATTTTTCCAGAATTCATTAAAGCAATCCTTCTCCAAATGCACTTCTTTGTCAAAGCACAGTATAAAGATATTTTTATTTTGCTTTTAACCAAGCAAGTCACTTATAAATAGTCCAAATGATATATTACTATAAATCAACAAAACATTTTGCATTACATTAGAAAATGATTGGTATAATAATTTCCTTATACCTTATAGCTATAACCTTTTCGGTTTTGAGAATTAAATGACAAGACAAACATAACATTTCAGTACACATCGCATAAGTCAGGTTTTATTGACATTCAACATCAAATCCACCAAAACATGTTGTACAATACTTATCTGATAATTCAGTTAATTATGCAGACAGGCATATGAAATGTTTAAATAGTAGCACCACAGATGCTTCCAAAAACATTACGAATAACATCTACAGCATGGCACTGGTGGTAGCGACGAGGGAGAGAAAATGAAAGAGAGAACAGTGTGCTCACACTGCCCAGCACACAATCATCAACACTGCTTTACAAACCCAGTGTATACAGCCATGTGTGATGGTGCTAATTAAAGAGAAGACCTCAGACCACTACAGTAAATTTGGAAAACAATCCTACAGGACACTATTTCTCACTGCTAAACAGTCAACTTACCTGTGTTAGAAATTTTCATCTTCAATCACAATCTTGCTGATTTAAGTTAGGTTTAAATAATGCAGCTCTCAACCAAAAAACAAGTAATAATTTGCGATCATTTTAAATTAGAAGACAAAAATATTAAATGTGGCAATGTCATTATACTACATTTAAATCCAAAGTGTAAGAATAGCCGTAACATTTACTTTCATTCATGCCACTGAATTTGAAATGTAAAAAATAAAAATAATACATTTTAAGTGTCAACTTTCAGAAAATAACTGTAGGCACTGATTACTGAACTCTGGCACTTATACAAGAGAGTTGAGGCAAAATCTTAAAAATCTGAGAAAATTCTCAAGATCTCGAACTGGAATAATCAGGGATGATAGTTTTTGATGCGAGGATACCATTAGCATTCGAACCTTTTCAAAGACCAAAAAAATCTACACTCTGAATGTGGATTACTGACTTCAGCATAACATAACGATAAAAGTTCAATAATTACAAAGCAGGGATTTTGTCTTTGGAATGTTCCAGATACTAGAATTGTATTATGTAAAACAGGCCAAAGAAGAGGCCAGCATCACCCACGTGTCCTTATTTGTGCTGGCCTCTTGCAAAGTGACATGCAAAATCATAGCTGTTTCTGCACCTGTGTCCGCATATGTTACACTGGAAAGGGTTCTCATAACCATGGCAGCCCATGTGGATGGTGTAGAGGATGTTGTCAGGGAAATATATGTGACAGTGGGGGCAGTGGTGGAGCATCTGGGGGTCCTGTATTGGGGTGGGCGTCCCTGGCTGGCTGTTGGTACCGCTCGGAGTGCTGGTTCTCTCACTGCAGGGTCCAACTTCTGGGCTACAGCTGCTGTGTGCAGCCGGTCTGGGCTCGGGGGTGATGGGAGAAGAAGCTTGAGCCACACTAACAGAGACGGCAGCAGGTGCTGTCACAGGCTGCTGGACGAGGAACGTGGGTTTTTCGTCAGGTAGCGATTCCACTCCAGGAGATACCGGTGCACCTTGGGCTTCCGGCGGGATGCTGGCAAGCTGACCGGCCAAAGTCGAAAGCTGGTTCAGCGGGTTGTCCAATGCCATGTCTTGCTCCTCTCTGGAGCCACTTCCAATCGCTCCACCAGCTTGTGCATCCTTTCCTAGACCATTATAGGCCACCTGATGGAGGTGGTCGTGAGGAGGGAGATCATGGGAGAAGTCACCCAAGTGATGCTGCTCTGAGCTGGGCTTTTGCAATACCATGGATGGCGGGCTGAGGTTGATGAGCAGCCGGCGACCATAACCAAGTGAGTTTCCTCTCTTCTGCAGGACACTGAGCATCTTTCGGTGAGAGAGAGCGGAGTGGGCCCCCTTCATAGGGAGGAGTTTGTGTCTGCGACGCCGGTGATGAGAAAGGTTGCTGCGATCGCTGCAGCGGAAGGAGCACAGCTCACACTTGTAAGGTTTCTCGCCTGTGTGAGAGCGCATGTGTGCCTCCAGGTGGCGTTCGTACGCTGAGGCAAAAGGACACAAGTGGCATCTATGGGGTTTTTCACCTGGAGAAGGAGATTGAGAACATCTTATGAACTTGGTAACCTGAAGAAAAGAACAAAGAGTAAAAATAAGATTTAAGATCAGTTTTCAGTCTAACCTGTGTGGATGCGAATGTGCTCGATCAGCCGTGCAGTGCCTCTGGTGGCATAGTTGCAATAGCGGCACTTGAGTTTACCATCATATGTTCTCTCAAAGCCATCCACCAACATCCCTGAACTATCTTCTAAGGACATGTCCACTGCTGGGTGCTCCAGGCCATTCTGACCAAGTTCTGTAAAGTATGAATAAATAAATAAACAGAAAATAAGTAATATTAATATATGGGACACCTCAAGATATTATGTTGTTCTACTAGAAATGAACCAGTTTTGCATTCAGCACACTTGAATCAGCAGGCACCATTCATTTATACTGTACACTTTTTTTAAACAGAGGCACAAATCCATGTTGTGAAAACTAATAAATATGTTTAATAAACTATTTTATAATGAAAATATGAAATGCTATGATCTAATAAAAACTATTATCTAACATACAATCCTCAACTCAAATCATGCAATGTTATAATTTTGACAAATCTGATAAATCTGTTAAACTGATATTTAAAAAAAACTATTTTTATATTTATATATTTTTAATCATTATTATTAACTCACTTTAATTACCCAAAACAAAATAACAACATTAGGACCCCACAGCATATTTAGAAAACATAAATAATTAAATATATAATATAATAAATATAATATTATAATAATACATATAATAAATAAAAGCAACTATTGAATAATTTAAATAATGAAATATTTTGGGATATTATATATAATCAATAAACAAACATATATTTAATAATTTATACAATCAATAATTATCAATAACTACAACATTTGGTCTCAAATTACCCAGCAACTACTGACTGTTGGCTTAATTTAGGATTTTAGAATCTGCAACCCTATTACTCATTCTGGCACAGTTTTCATTTGATTTCATTTTAATTATATTTTAAATGTATTAAAAAAAGGAAATAATTGCAAATCTCATAAAATAAACGGGGAGGGGGGATAAGACACGCATATACTTATAAAGACTGCAGATATTTATAAAAACTGGAATTACTACTAAAGCATAAATGAAGATATGCAGATACTTTTTTTTAAAAATTTTGACCAGTCAAAAACAACACACAGGAAGGCTCTCCAAGTAATACCTCCTTGGAGATCATCACTGTCTTTCGCTCCGATGACAGAGCCAGATATCATGTTGACATGTTGGGTCTGCTGACTCAAGTACTCCTGAAAGTCCTTCACAAAATCCAGAGGTTCTGGCTTCTCCTCGCCCATTGAAAGATCTACACCGTCGTCTTCTGCGGTCTTAAACGGGACCAAACAGGCTGTAAATAAAATTCAACCAGAATATCATATAGATGCAACTGAATGACAAGATACGTAAATAAAAAAATCCTTGTAGCATCAAATAGCAACAAAATAAAACTTTACAAGCAATCCTTAAAGTGTGAATCCTGTCGATTCGTCTACAATAACAAGCATCCACAGGCCAACGGGTGCAGTAAACAACATCTTAAGCTTTTAAGTTATATTGGAACTTGTGACGGTTGTAAGACTAATCAGTTGTATTAGTCTGGCTGTTATCCAGTTGACAAGGTAACAGGCGTTGCTAAGATAGCGAAATAACGTTGACGTTACTAAGCATTCCCAACCATTACCCTATCATTAAAACAACAATTAACAACAGTTACCTTTTCAAGGGCGTCAGAGAAGTTAAAACCACACTCGGTTGTTCGGATGTTCAGACTGACGACCCGTTCTTTAACGAGATATTAGAAAAATCTGGCAGAAAAAAGCTCCATGGTGACGCTGGGCAGCTAACGTCAGCGAGTTAGCACGACTGATTTAGTTAAAAACAGATATTAAACGAGCTTTACATTTAACCGACAGTTGGATCGACTTATTTGAAACATACTCCGTGTGTCATTTAGGACTGTGTCAATGGCAAACAGAGAGTAAAAACCGAATTTTGGTTGGTAAAAATAATGCTCTGCGACATCAAAACAAAAGAAAACGCAGGGGTGAAAGTTCAACCAGGCGGTGCGCCGCTGAAATGATTCCGACTTCGTTGCGATGGTTGAACATTTAGTTCCTGTGTGTCACTGTGAGTGGATCTGCAGAGCAAACCAGACTTTTAAAATGAATGTATCATAACACAGTACCATAATATAAGCGAATATAGAAGTAAACTATGCATAATTTCCATATTTTGATGTGTGACTTCAGATGCTGTCTTTTTGCAATGTGTTCAAATTACGTTTTTAAAAAAAATATTGTTCTAATTGGCAGTTGTTTTAAAATGCTCTACACATATCACTTTCCATTCTGTTAGTCTTTTGTAATATTCCTTTATTTTAAATAACAAAAGTTATTGTATCAAAAATGATACAAATTACAATCCCTCAGGAAAGGACATAATTTAGAGGGAAAACAATATCATGAAGGCTTATTTACAGTGGAGTTTAACTTGATGTTTTGTGTTTTTAATTGGTTTGTGTCGCAATTCTGTAACGTTTGATAAAATTACAGAAATCAATGTGATATAAAAATTCAAAATTTAACTTTATACTCTCACTCTCAGTCCCTACTTAGCAATGACTAGCTCTGTAATTCCATCCTGTTGATTTTCTTGCCATTGCATAAATAATTTAGTTAAAATTAAAATATATTTCTGAAAGTCTTTTAAATGCTTACTTGGTCATATTAATTGACATTCATATCCAAAAGGTACTGCATAACAGCAATGATCCAATTATTTTTCAAACCTTTTAGTATTCTGCATCAAGTGCATTGATGATTCATCATCTTTCACCAGATTAGCTAAATACATGGATAATTTCCATATTCAAATGTCATGAGCAATTTGTTGAGTACTTGAGCCAATTGCATTACTTTAAATAGCAGGATTGGCTCATTTATGTTTCATAGCGTTTAATATTTAACTAGAGGGGAAGTTAGCTGAAGATCGCATTGCCCCATTTGTGTCAGGGTTGTAGGAAAACCATTGAAGAGGGTGTGACAAATGACCAGTTAGAGCGAGAGCTTTGGATCCTTATGACACTCTTCAGAGTTGTAATGAGAGGGTTCTAGTGTAACACTCAGCAATTCATTGCCTGTAATCATGGTTCAGATGACCACAGAACAACCTGCCAGGCTCCCGTCGTGGGTTAAAATGTTAACAAACAGTCTACTCATAGCCTCATTGCAGAGTTGGACATCTACCCCAATAAAACTGTTGTTTTGGGTTACAGCAAGAAAGATCAGATTTTACCAAGCTATAACAGTATCGAACATACTGTTAATGTTTGTATTATTCCACACCAGGCCTAACATTTCATTTTGGAGTTCTCTTGAAATCCGCTGAATGATTCCAGACTCATAAATGATACTGCATTTGTGTTGCGATCTCAAACAGACAATTCTTCTTACCAAACATATATCATTGATGTGCGTTTCTTATGCTGCACTCTGCCATTAATAGCTTCATTTCACAGTTAGGACACTAGATGGCGCAGGATGTCAAGTTGTGATGACCATGTCGCGAAATAAGATAGGCCTGTATGGCCAACCTTAACATTTTTGAATATCAACATTTACTTTAACTCTTTTGCGTTGCATTATTCACAAAACATAGTAAGAGTATTCAATGTCAGTATTTTGTTTGTTGCATATGAATGAGCAGATAACTCTTTGTGAGGATGCATCCCATTAATTAAAAGTGCCCTGTTATATTAGCATTATTGAATGAGAATTATAAATGAAGTCGAACAATTACTATCACGTGCAGTATTTACAGTCTGTGGGTTTTCCAGTGAAAAGCTGTGTAAACTGATCCAAAAGCAGGCACAACAGCCCGACCTTGTGGGGTTGAACTACGACCCCTGAAGCAGTCAATTACAACACTTCTTAATGGCCTGTCCACACTAATGTTATTTTATAGCAATTTAATTATGCTCAGGTTTCCTGTGAAGCCACTTCCCCTTAAATAATTCAAGCAGGGTGACAGTAATTTGTCATTTGAAAAAGATTAATTGGGGTTTCAAGTGGGCTTCTTTTCATGAAGCGTTATTGTTTTCAAAGCTGGGGCGCAACAGTACATACGAAAAATAGTTGCATAGATAACAGATAGCATGTATCATGTGTTTGGTCAAAATCTAAATAAGAGCGAAATAAACAGGATTGTACGTTTTTTTAAATATCCAGTAAGGTTATTATACGACTACAAATGCCAATATTGCTATCTATCATCCATCTATCTATCCATCCATCCATCCATCCATCCATCTATCTATCTATCTATCTATCTATCTATCTATCTATCTATCTATCTATCTATCTGTCTGTCTGTCTGTCCAAAGAGGCTGCAATATAATTATAAATGCCTGACATCCGTAATTATCTTTCTTTCTTTCTTTTTTCACGTACAATTACAGTATCCATAGGCTATATTTGATCACAGCTTGATATGCATTCAAACTCTGCACAGACGTCATGACATGAAGTCATTCGGTTCATTTTGTTTGTCCAGCTTACAGCTTCCTCCCTTCTCAATCTCCATTTTAATTTAGCATCTGCAGAGTGTCTGAAGCTGCTCTGTCTACACCTGCTCGGGGGTAAGTCAGACCAAGTTCCCCCGCTGCCCTAATTCACATTTAAAAGCCTTTGAACGAGCGGGCCCCCTTCTCTCCTCCAAAGTGCTTGATTTATGTGCTGTTTGTGGTTTTATAGAACGCGAAACAATTCATTTTCTCCTGAAAAGGAATTGGGTATTAATTTGGAGAAGGCCCCTGAGCACTTTTTTAAGACTCCAATCATATGCTGGAGTCATTTAAAGGCTGCCATGGACATTAGCCCCCGAAGAAAGGCTTTTAATCCTGCCTGAGGAGCGCAGCTATAGAAACGGCTGCCCCAACGCCAAATCATTACTGCTAAAGGGTGAAGGAGGACCACGACTGGATTTATTCTTCACGCCCCCAAGACTATTTATTTCTGGAGAGACCCTATCTTAGAACCCCCCACCCCACCCCAGTGCGACACGGGGAGTGTGTAGAAGCAGAGAAAGGAAAAGAGATAGGATAAAGGAAGTACATATTAAGCTTTTCATTTTCCTGCCACTTAATTTCCTCGCGGCCGCCTGTGTAATGAATGTAATTGCTACCTTTGATGAGAACACTATTATCTGAATCACACTTTAAACGGGCAAACAAGGCCCCCTCCATCCTCACTCTCCCCCATCACAAAGCGGGTATGAGATCTCTAATTATGCGACAGAACAAGTGGTTTTTCTCAAAGCCGTGGCGTTGCGCTCGATTGCCAAAGAGCAGCCCTGGTTACATTTGCACAAAGGCGCAGATTAGCGGCGATACGCGCGCCACACACAAAGATGGGCGTTTTTTTATCATTAATTTCCTGCGTGAACCAGCGAATGTCTCCGTACAGGAAATTCTCATTTAGTCGAACGCCAGATCTCATTTTCTAAAAATCTGGTCCAATCTGGCTGACTGGAATATGCGCCAAAATCAAATCAATAAGTATAGGGCCTAATGTGAATAAAAGGAATGCCCGCATACGAAAGCAAACGGCAGAGTAAACTTTATTTAGGAAAGCAGACTGAAATAGCATATTACAGTAGGCTATATATTGAGTTTCATTATGTATAGGCTTCAGCTTTATATAGATAGGCCTATATATATATACGCACACACAATTTTATTGCTGTTTTGAAATTAAAATGTCTATATAAAAGGCCAAAAATAATAAGACACCTTCAAGTTCCTTCAAGCTATATAGAGTGTAATAGCCCTACAATAGGTTGCTTCCTTGAAAGCAGGACCAGACACTCAACTTCCTTTTGAGTCACTTCAAGACGCCTGCCTGTTGTAATAACCACTGTGAAATATAGTGAGTGTCTGCAACAATACTCCATGTACATTTGAACCATACAAGCACAGACAAAAAATATATTCCTGACAAAAAAATATATATATTAAAAAAAAAAAAAAAAAAAAAAGTCCTATAGCCTGTTATCTATCTATCTATCTATCTATCTATCTATCTATCTAGATAATATGTATAGCCAATGTATTAATTTAAATAACGCAATAAAAAGTCACATATATATCCTGAAAGCAATCATTTTACCTCATCCTTGTTTAGGCCTATGTGCTGCTTGGATCACGTTCTGACTTTAGTATGACACGCCGATCCTCAACCAGACAGTTCAGTTATTCATTGGGATTTATCTTTGCACATCTCTCGGCGCGCACGCGGTGAATAGCTGTTTAATAAAAGTGTCGGGCTCGTCCTACAGATGACGTGACTTTACGAGGCGACGCACGATAAAACCGCTGTCACCTTATGAAGTATGAACACGCGCGCATCCCCCGGTAACGTATTAAAGCATCGCCGGAGAGATTTTCAAACGTCACAGGTGACAGCACGCTTCTATTCGGTCGAGCTCTTTAGCCTCACCGAGATGCAAAAAACTATAAAGCAACGTCACAAATGACGAATTACACAATTATTCTTAAATGGCTGGCGTTTTGAGCTATATGCAAAGCCATTTGGCACCTTAAACGTGAGTTATTATTCTTCAAAGCAAGCTATACTTAAATGATAAAGTGATAATCAATTCCTTTGACTATGATGCCTCGCTTGGAGCCTGGGGGGAAAACTACTGATCACTTCTATTGGTCTGCAAATGATGGTACTTACAGCATGACAGATGGCTGGCAGGAGCGCTGTGTGACTTCAGAAAGGTTTATAATGTCTGAAACAGGCTGCCATTCGGGCCCAGTCAGGCAACAGAGGAATGGGCCAATATTTCTGAGTGAAGTGGCATTTTAGCTGTATTTATCTGAGGATCTCTACACCAAAACCATAGGCACTAATAAAGAAGATGCTGTAATAGCTTTTGACTGGGTCCAGTCGCTCTGGATGGGGAATGAACTGTCCTTTGCTTAATTATTGTGGCCAAATGCCATTTGGACAGCCTG
>NW_015624573.1:0-25888 GCF_001515625.1 Sinocyclocheilus rhinocerous | reverse complement strand
TCCTATAGCCTGTTATCTATCTATCTATCTATCTATCTATCTATCTATCTAGATAATATGTATAGCCAATGTATTAATTTAAATAACGCAATAAAAAGTCACATATATATCCTGAAAGCAATCATTTTACCTCCTCCTTGTATATGTGCTGCTTGGATCAGGTTCTGACTTTAGTATGACACGCCGATCCTCAACCAGACAGTTCAGTTATTCATGGGGATTTATCTTTGCACATCTCTCGGCGCGCACGCGGTGAATAGCTGTTTAATAAAAGTGTCGGGCTCGTCCTACAGATGACGTGACTTTACGAGGCGACGCACGATAAAACCGCTGTCACCTTATGAAGTCTGAACGCGCGCGCATCCCCCCCAATAATCGGTAATTAAAGCATCGCCGGACGTCACAGGTGACAGCACGCGAGCTCTTTAGCCGCGCCGAGATGCAAAAAACTATAAAGCAACGTCACAAATGACGAATTACACAATTATTCTTAAATGGCTGGCGTTTTGAGCTATATGCAAAGCCATTTGGCACCTTAAACGTGAGTTATTATTCTTCAAAGCAAGCTATACTTAAATGATAAAGTGATAATCAATTCCTTTGACTATGATGCCTCGCTTGGAGCCTGGGGGGAAAACTACTGATCACTTCTATTGGTCTGCAAATGATGGTACTTACAGCATGACAGATGGCTGGCAGGAGCGCTGTGTGACTTCAGAAAGGTTTATAATGTCTGAAACAGGCTGCCATTCGGGCCCAGTCAGGCAGCAGAGGAATGGGCCAATATTTCTGAGTGAAGTGGCATTTTAGCTGTATTTATCTGAGGATCTCTACACCAAAACCATAGGCACTAATAAAGAAGATGCTGTAATAGCTTTTGACTGGGTCCAGTCGCTCTGGATGGGGAATGAACTGTCCTTTGCTGAATTATTGTGGCCAAATGCCATTTGTACAGCCTGAAAAGTGGGGGCATTTATCCTGACTGTCAGTGCTTGGCCATAGCTCATAGTCCTGAATGATAACTCCCAACGCACAGTTGCCCCAATACTCGCATTTCATGCTCGGCGCTGAGAGGGGAACTAATGGATGGCACTGTCTGAAGGCAGATAATTTAGAGCATCTTCTGTCAAATCTTTAAAACACACGGCTCTACACAAGCCAGCGGACACAGTGGAGTGCATCCAGCAACACCACCCCTGTGCCTCCCTGCCACACTGGGCCACTGAACCAGGGAGATTCATTAGAAATGGCTTTTGAATTCTCAAAAAGCAGGCAGGGGTACGGGTATCAACTGATTTAACGCTGAATTTGGATAGTGTGTAGTTTAGTTTTAGTCTCTTTTGTCACAAATGGTTACATTTGTACGTACAAGAATACACGGTGAAGATGGTTTTTCCATGACATTTGCTAGTACCTTGGCAGATTAAGTAGATGTTTGTACTTACTCATATTAAAGTTCATCATTTACTCACCCAGTTCATCATTTACTCAACCTTATGCCACTCCAAACCTGTATGACTTTCTTTTTAATGGTAAGACTGTATATATATATATATATATATATACACATACAGTATATATATAGTTAACTATGATCCCTTACGCGATATATTGTGAAAAAGTTTAAGAGATTTAATTGGACATTTCATGTAATTTTACAGCAAAATGCAGGTAGGCCTAAATGTAAAATTTTTGGAAGTTAAAAATAAACCATCTATAATCTATAATTTACAGTAAAAAAAAATCAAAAAACAAATTGACAGCTCACATTGGATGGTTTTTCATTGAAATGTCATAATTACACTAGAAATGTACATTAAGGTTTTGTTGCATCTTATGTTGTTTAATTAATGTCTACTGCATTATTTTAGTATTGTCTGTTACCGTGATGGTGTTTTGTGTGTATGACACCGTGCACCTTCTAGATATATATACAGTAAGTATTTACCTCAGCTTGTGCTTGTAATGAACTTGGATTCATCATGTGGCGTTCTCTTTATCTGTTTATAAGTCCCCATGAAATCAAAATTAAAGTTTTTTGGGTGTTAGTATCAATATGTTAGTCTTAAGGTTATCTATAAGGCAGTGTGCTCCAAAACAGTGACAAAATTCGCATTTAGTAGATATAAGCATTCAAAGCTTGCAGTTCGTCACTTCCGCCAAAACGGCTCAAGATTTTTTTGACGTCACATCTTACTTCAGCTTCTCAAATTTCTGTCCAATCAAATGCTCTGTAGAATTCGAAGCGCCCGCCCCCTATAAAATAGACGCTGAAGGCGGGGCTGAAATCGGTCACTTGTCCACAGAATTAGTATTTTCTGTACAGTGAATGGCACGTAGTGCACTATATAGGGGACAGGGAACGATTCAAACAGTGTAAATATGCTTTCCATTGAGGAAAAAAAGAAGTCTGGTTTCGCGCTGTGTCACGCTAACCATCGCACCGCACACACACTCTGCTCCGGTCCAGAGACACGATAGCACGGAGCGGATCACATGCGCGAGTCGGCGCAGACCACAAAATGTATCGGAGCTATTTGAATTCTACACAGCATGCTATATTTTATAGCAATATGGATGAGATTGTGGCTGGCATACCCTGTCAAATGCGGCTTTACGGAGCTCAACGGCTCTGAACGGCTCTAGCCCAAGCTGTGATATAAACGCTAGCTATTGGCTATTTTAAAAAGGGGCGGGGCTGCTTGATATGTCCCGCCCTGTCTTCCTGTTTCAGTTAAAATGACGTCAACACAGAGTAACGCTGCGTGTTTCTAAGCATTTCAGGGGACCTTTAAGGTGTTGTTAGTAAATTATAAAGATTTTTTAAAAACTGATTTTAGTCATTTAATATTTTCAGTTAATTAATTACTGTTAAGTACTGACAACCACATCTGCCATTTTATTTACTGTAAATTTCGCAGATTTAAAGTCCAAACAACACTGGACTACAACTAGGCTATATTCATATGGACATAATAGAGTTGTTTTCAGAATACATTCTTTTGGGTAGTGCAGAAGAAAGAAAGAGCTACAGGTTGTAAATATAGAGTGTGGTGCCATAGAAAGCAATTTCTAGAAGTGTTGTAAACGAAGCCAGAAACTTAAGTTTAATATAAGTAAATCTAAAATCTTAATTTATTATTGTGTGCACATGCTGTTCTTGCCTGGTTGACTATGTGTATTACAAAAATTAGACAGCATCCAGGCACAAAGGGCATCTCAGGTTAATGAGAGCTAATGAAATGACCAGTCCAATTGAGTATTGATTATTGATAAAAGCTTATCATTGTCTAATAGACTCCTTATCTCTTTTTCAAACTAGAGCAGAAGTTCTGCATCTCCAATCCTGTTCATTTTGTTCTTATGGGATTCAGTTACGACTCTTTTACAAGCTGTTTTCTGTAGCACCACATGATATTTTACTATGGAGAAATGACTCTCCGCCTAGTGTTTTCTGTAGCCCATTCTCTACTGTCATTTTTATACAAAGATCCAGGTTGCTTTCCACATCACAGTGGTTAGTATGTTTTATTTATTCTCCACACAAGTTGATGCTGTAACAAGGAAGTACTCCATTACCTCTGTATTCGGTTTCTGAATGAATAGCCATTCTAGTATTATTCACTTTCTCTGAACGCTGCTCTTATCTTGCACTGTGCCCAGTAGGCCTCGTTAGTCACCATATGAGGTGAGTGGCCGGGTCATTATGGGAGGGAGGAATGACCTTCGACCTCCATGACCTCTTATCGATCTCTGGGCCTAGTGCAGCTGGGCCTCTCTGTTCTAATGCATAGGGGGAGGAATTTAAACACGACACGCACTGTACCATGTCGGCGTGCAGTTGGGGAGATCATTAATAACATGCATTTTTCCTGTACAACACTGACAAATCAACCGGACCGTGGAGCGGTAGGGAGTTTATGAACACAAACATGGGGCACCCGGAAAAAAGCAACAAAAGAGAATAGATAAAGAGCTGTAGATAAACAAAAGCCAATAAATCAATTTATCTGTCTGTCTGAGTTTTCAGTTGTTTGACATTTGATTGTTGTGCATTTGTGGACACCGTGATACTTCTTTCCCCAGTTTCTTTTAATAACCTCAGTAGCAAATGCCATGATATCTTAATCACAAGAACAGCTTTCTTGTGATTAAGATATCATGGCATTTGCTACTGAGGTTATTCAGCGCACTTCATAATCTATTCATCACTTCATCAGCCACCAAAAGTCAAACAACTGTGTATTAATTTAACTTGCTTATTTTTTTTATGTGAGTAAATGCTCAAATATTTGACCTTTATCTTATTATATTCATCTTCACATATAAAATCTTATACTATTACAATTGTTATTACAACAATATAAAAAAAGAAACTTGAATATATTTTAAAATCTAATTTATTCCTGTTTTTCAGTCATTTATAGCCATTATTCCAGTCTTCAGTGTCTCATTTATCCTTCAGAAATCATTCCAATATGATGATTTGCAAAAAAATAAAATAAATCATCAATACAGAAAACTGTTGTGCATTTGTGGACACCGTGATACTTTTTCCCCCAGTTTCTTTTAACTGCAGTTATTTGAAAAATAAATCTTTTGTAAACTGTAAAAATGATTTTTCAAAGTTGTAAACAAAATAAATAATTTTACAAGAAAAAACTATTTCATTCTTTTTGCTTAAGAATTTTGTTTAATTCATTGTGGTACTTGCCATTTCTTTATTATTTGTAAATTGAAAATTGTTTCTATGCTGATGTTTTTTCTGTGTAAAATTATGAATATATTTAATGTCACTTTTGATAAATTTATATATATATATACTATTAATAATTATAACAATAGTAATATAAAATGTATAAATTACACATTTATTGGCTGATTTATACGCCTTTAGTGTCTGTTTTTTCACTTTCTGTTTCTCCCTTTGACTCTTATTCTTTTTGTTCTGGTGTTATGTGAGGCTTCTTTTCTGTTTTTCTTTGGCTCTATCACACCGGCTCTTTCTCTTTTCTAGATCCTATCACTCCTTACACTTTCACAGCTCTTCTTCTTCTTTACATCTTCCTGACAGCACACACATATGCACTTTTCTTCACCTTGATCTTTGGTCCAGTGAAGACTACAACAGCCTGTAAAGAATGGGCTTTGTGGTTTTCTAAAAAAAAAAAAAGTAGGCCACATGGGGGAAGTATGCTGCTAATGTAAGCATGTAATAGTTTTCTATAAATAATCGAATGACAACATGGGCGCAATGGCATCTAGGGACTGTAAAAGAATATGTAACCAATTTTAGTGCTATTAAAGCGAAATAGAGAACAAAATATATAAGAGGTCGAGGGAAAGGTTTCATTTGGAGCCAGGGAATAAGGGCTTTATGGCAGCATAGGATATAGTCACTGCCATTGAGAACAGAAAAGAAAGAAGGGTCTTAACACTGAACGAATTAGAGCAGAATTAGAACATTGAGAATTGAAGCAGAGGGAAAAATGTGCAGTGCATAAAATCAATCGGTCGATAATTGGCTCACTTCTCATGTGTGTGCATGTTGGGTGGCCATATATCTTCTCCTAGGAGCACTGATTTGATTTGCACTTATGTTTTTACAAATAATCAATGCTTCATTTTGACCGCATAACAGATTGTGTCTCGTATAGTACACTTTCATCTGGAGAGAGTGACAGCTTGAAATTGACACACAACAAGAGAAATATTATTAAGCATGGCCTGGATTCACTCCTGGGTTTGTGAAAACAATATCAAGATTTTAAGCCTGTATTATACCTGTTGCTTTGTATAGATTAGTTTTGGTTTCAGAAATACTTAATATACTGTAAGAAAATACACAATTACAAAGATTAGTTATCGTCATAGTCATCTATGCTTATTGTCATCATCATCCAGCTAGTCATCATTATCATCACCTATTAGGGCTATCATCATCATTTATTCTCAATATAAAAGAAGGTAATTAAAATAAGTGCCTCTGTCTGATTCGTACACCCATGTCTGTACTCAGTAATATTTATTTGCTAATTTTAGATATACATACTTAGCATCTAACCTATGACATGTCATATCTTTCATAAAGCTGTTAAATACATTCTTCAGTGGTTGCGTGTGTGTGTATTTGATAGTTATAGCAAGGGAAGAGAACAGCATTTAAATTTGTTTGCCATTGATTTGTGGTCCATGTGGGGCTAGACTGATATTTATGGGAAGAAAATGCCCCTCTGCCCCCAGGACTCTGGTACAAATCAGATGTGAGATCCAATATGGCCGTCATGAAGAACAGATGATGTGAGGTGAATAAAAAGAGTCTCATCTCAAATGGATTTGTGTGGTGACATTAACAAGGGCTTTTAATCTTTAATTCAAGATTAATTCTATTCTCCTCTATATCTCATTCGATTTTTCTATTAAGCCGTACAAGTGTAGTAGGCTTTATTTAGCCAGTTTCATTTTTAGTATAAGATCCCTGTGAATGTCAGTCATGAGTACTTTTCCATAGAAGTCTGTCGCTGTCTTTTATTTCTGTCTTTCTCCTATCTCATCATCATCCAGTCTGTCTGGAATGACATGAAGAAACAGAACAAACCAAGACAGACTAAATCCAGAAGAACTGTGGCAACGTCTCTGGAGATCTTTATTCTCTGTGTCCATGCTGATAGCATCTCATTCACTCTGTGTTTGAGGTTTAGATTTTATCTTGACAGGCTGGCTGACAAATAGAAGTCATCCTACACCTGCACTGGGAATCTGTACTGGTGTTCTGGACAAGCGTATTTGTCTATAATGTCACTGGGCTGCTGATGAGGTTAACATGTTGATCATGAAAATATATAAATAAACTATTTTTTAAAATAAAATAAAAATAAATAAATTAATGATTGAATGAATACATTTAAGATATTTAAAATTGTAAATTGTATTTAACACAGCAAAATAATGTGTATACTAAATTAATATAAATATTTTTTAAATTCATAAATTCATGATATATGTTTGTGTGTGTGTGTGTGTGTGTATATATATATATATATATATCATATGTCGCTATATTTAATATCCTTATTTACATTTATTTATTGTCTACAATATTTCTTATTATTCTTGTTTATATTGTTATATAAATATAATTTAATATATTTTTATGTGTGTGTAAAT
The DNA here is from genome assembly GCF_001515625.1 of Sinocyclocheilus rhinocerous. Taxonomy (NCBI): domain Eukaryota; kingdom Metazoa; phylum Chordata; class Actinopteri; order Cypriniformes; family Cyprinidae; genus Sinocyclocheilus; species Sinocyclocheilus rhinocerous. The sequence continues at coordinate 18,721 of NW_015624573.1, read as the reverse complement.
AGGCCTGTAGACCTGTAAAGAATGGGGTCTAAAGAATGTGTGTGTGTGTGTGTGTGTGTGTGTGTGTGAGTGTGCATCACCATGTTAGCTCTGTTTCTGATAAAACACACTTTAGCGCCACTCACTAACCATTTTACTTTGAAAGTGTCACAAAACATGCAAGATGCAATGTAACACAGAATTTGCAGAAATGTCACCACAGGTGGATTTTTCCAATTATCCTTGTTTGAAATGTAGCCAACGATAGTTTAAAAACAGCTTGTGTTCTTTTACTTCTAAAACAAAGTTGAATCTTCATCTTGTTAACATCTGTGTACAACACCAGTGGTGGCCAAAATTATTAGAACACTAGTATTTTCACCAGCTACAAAATTATTTTAAGTCAGTTATTTCTATCTTTTGCTGTAGTGTGTCAGTAGGAAATATCAGTTTACATTTCCAAACATTAATTTTGCCATTAATTATAATAATCCAGTGAGATTTTTGTTTGCACAAGGAGTCTGACCACAGCCAGTGCTCCACACAGAGATCTGATCTCATCATCATCCAGTCTGTCTGGAATGACATGAAGAAACAGAACAAACCAAGACAGACTAAATCCAGAAGAACTGTGGCAACGTCTCTGATGCTTCAAGAAACCTACCTGCAAAGCTACCTGAAAAACTATGTGCAAGTGTACCTAGGGAAAACACTATATATGTATAAAATATAATGATATTCATAATACTATAATAATAGAATAGAATAGAATAGAATGATATTTAAATCTATGATATTCCCTATGAAGATCCCTTTCCTGAGCATGACAGCTGCTATTAGCTTTAGTACTCATTTTAATTAAAATGCATATTTAATAGCTAATGACAATAATACAATTAATAATGTTGAAGTATTTATATGCAAGCTTGTATCTGAGGACATGACAATGAAATTAAAGCTCCTATAAATTACCCATTTTAATTACTGTACTCGGTTTGTTAGATTAATCCGCCCCATTACGACGCGTCTCTCTGTTTCCTCTAGTCAGGAAAGGTCGGTTGCTATGGCCACATTTATGTGTTCATAAGTGGCCCTGAGTGACTGCTCACCATCTCGGCTCCAAACAACGAGCAATAATCAGCTCATTAAAGAGCTTCCCCCCTCCCCTCGTACCCCCACACTCATCTAAATAACAAATAACAAGCTCACTCTCCATTCCGCCTCCTTCTCCTCCCCCCCCTAAACCACATCTCATAGAAATGTATTTATATCTCTATATCTACAATCGTTGCTGTGAGTGGGGAAAGAAAGGGAGAGGAAAAAGTGGGTTCTGTCAGAAGTGGTGGGGAAGAGTGTGAAAGTAGCCGATTTTCTTAATACATCCCCTGGGAGCAGATAAGTCTATCAATCTGTTAGATTGGAAAGCCATTAGGTGCCCTGGTTTATGCGTCTCAAGCTGTTAAAGCAGAGCAGATTGATTGTTGAGCCTTTGATGGGATATGCTGATCTAATCTCACTGTGCTTCAGTTTGCAATAAATTACACAATTCATTTCCCCCCATTTAGGGGAAGAAAATGACACCTCCAGGCACGCCTGGCCTCTCCGGGCGAAACAGCACACAGAAGCTATTTTATGGCGCCATTTAGCCAGCAAGCTTTCAGCCAACCAGGCCAACCATCTCTCGCTCGTTCTCTCTCTCTCTCTCTGCTCTCCTTACCAAAAAATCGAAGCATAATCAAGGTGTATGTTTAGAAAATTTATTGTTATAATTTCCACCCATAATCTCCTCCATTTTCCTGCAGCCAGAATGACATAGATCATCATCTGGGGGAAAAAAGGGAAAATGGATAGCAGTTTAAAATTTATCGGTCTTTGATTCTCAATTATAGGTGTTTATGACTTCATCCGTCTTCAGCCACCTCAACCTTTTCCATTATGGTGGAATATTATTTGTACGGAATCCATTAAATTCACAAGGCAGGACTCTAATGGCGGGGCTGCAGTGCTTTGCAGAGGGAAAAGTTTTTTGAAAGGTTAGCTTTAGCAAAAGCGCTGCTGTTATGACACCAGAAATTGCTTTATTGATGGGCTTCCTCAGAGCCTGAGCATTTGGGCCATTTGTAACGGGCTCCATATCTCTATCTCCCCTCAGACACTGATGAGAAGCCACTGCTGCCTCAACCCGATCACAGCACTGTAATGACACACAGTCAGAACGCTTGGCCCAAGAACGCTCACACCTGGCTTTTCTACGGAAGGCACCACCTGTGTGTGTGAGTGTGTGTGTGTGTGTGTGTGTGTGTGTGTGTATTGATGGGCTTCTTCAGAGCCTGAGCATTTGGGCCATTTGTAACGGGCTCCATATCTCTATCTCCCCTCAGACACTGATGAGAAGCCACTGCTGCCTCAACCCGATCACAGCACTGTAATGACACACAGTCAGAACGCTTGGCCCAAGAACGCTCACACCTGGCTATTCTATGGAAGGAATCACCTGTGTGTGTGTGTGAACCTGGACAGGTGCTGCAAAGCCATTCCACAGATTCAGCCATGTCAGAAAGAATGAATGGGGTCTTTTAGTTCTTGGTTGGCACAAGGAAGACACAGATCATTGCATCAATGTAGGACACTGAGGGTCAGGGAAACCTGTTGAACATCTCTGTACCTGTAAGCAACATTTACGGTTCACGAGGTGTTACATCAGATACCACATTCTTGAATCTCCTACCTTAAACACACATCTCCACAACCGTTCATGTAATTAAATTGCCTTTTCTATTCTTTATCAGTCTTTAAAGGGCTAGTTCACCAAAAATAAACTGAAGAATTGTTTTTGTCCATACAGTGAGTCAGTGGGGTTCAAAACAAAATTCAACAACAAAAAAAGTATCCTTACTATCCTATGAGCGTGGACGGACAACCATGGTCCTGATGGACGTGAACTGACCTGTGACCCACTTGGCAAGAGCTTCCTCTCACCCTCAAAGTGACAATGAATTCTGCCCTTTTCTCCGCGCCCAATGAGCATATAAAAGCAGCTCTCTGATACTTGGCTAATCATGCTGTAACTCAGAGCCTCTAACTATCTCTAAGCCAATCAATAGCTTCGCCATCCCAATTAAGGTGGGCCAGGTCAGGGCCAGGCCACAGTCAGTCCTATACAACTTAAATGCCATGTTTAAATCCATTGTGTGTATTACAGTGAGACGAGCAGCCTGACCTTCAAGCTTTTAATGCCTCGTTTCAATAGTGCCGGACATTAATGCACTGGGAGAGAGCATGTGGTCATTTCGTACAAGTCGGTTAAACAGATCAGGGTTTCGACTAAGTGTGCTAATAATGCTGCTTAGAAACCCTTTTTTAGCTTATTTACATTCATGCATTTGGCATATATACTGTTATAGAAAGCAACTTAAGGTGCATTCAAGCTATACAATTTATTAGTGTGGCATTATTGAAGTCTCTTATAATGATCAGTCCATCTAAATCTGTAATAAATCTATATCAATTAGGCTAATATATCTACATCTATCTACAATAAATCTGGTGATGCCCAATTTAAATACAATTATCAAAACAGACCTTTAAAAAGAATTAGCATGAACATGATTATTTAATATGTTTATAGTGATGTCATAGTGACCAAACACATTGGCATAAGATCCAACAGGCGTCCTACAATCCAAGAGTTAAAGGTTTAGAATACCTCCTCGCCCATTTTTCACCGTGTGGTGCTTTTCGATATTATACTCATGTCTTTTATCACAATTTCGACCAGACGAGAGAAACTCACAAGATATCAAAACAAAAATCTATATATAATACGTGGGCAATTACAGCGCGAAGTTAGCGGCGTCGGGTCATTGTCGCGCGGCGCGCTTTTCTCATCTCCCGGGGTCGTTAGACGATGATGGATGTAAACCTATAAAGTATCTAAACTGGACCTTTTAACAAACCATGAGCAATACTATCATTTCTTTAATAGAACCTGCTGACCGTGTCATTCCATTCTGCCATTCGTCATTTTCCCGGTGAAATAATCAATAACTCCACGCTCTGAAATAAATAATCTAAAAGTCAGGGAACATTATATCTTCCCACCAGGCAGAAAGACACAAAGAGCCGGGACTAAGACTAATATGAAATATCTACACACAGCCTACATGGCACAAGCCCCCAATAAAGGCATGCAGCGAACACTGATTCTAACAGGTTTGTGTGTAGCAACATTCACGGATACAATTCTTTGTGTGAACCATTTGTGCGCTGTTTACACTGAATGAATTAGGCCTGCCTTAGACCCTCTAAATCTCATTATTGTTTTGGTAATAAAATATCTGTTTTTTTTCCCATGTAAGGTAGGCTACTAGAAAAAAAAGCCTTGTGTTTATAACATGCCTATGTATTTTTGTAGAGGGGGGCTGCCATCAAAAATCTCTCTTTTTTCATTTTTGAGAGATATTTATAGTAATTGTAATTCCAAATAATTAATAAAACAATCTTACAAATAATGACAACTTTGCATAGAAATGTATCTGTACATGAGTAACATCATTGACCATTTAACCTAACACCTGATGGCGCTAGGGAACGATTTAGTTGATCGTATATTTTGATGATAAACATGCAATGAAAGTACACATATAAATGATCAAAAGACTGTTTTAACTGTTGCATAGTATATTTTACTTGGTCTACACTTTATTTTGTCTGATATAATAAGCGTCTTACAAATAATTTAGGCTGCTTTAAATCAAACCGACTCGTTGTCTTTGGACAATGTCTTCACTATCCTATAATTAAATGTTAGCCTACTATTTTGACATAATAAGACTAATCCTATTTACATTAAAAATAACATTGGTATTTAGAAAGCCATGGTCTGTTTTGTTTCATGTCACCACTTTAGAAATCAAAGTTAAACTAGAAAAATCTGGATCACGTGTCAGCTTAATTTTAACAGCAATCAATAATATCATAATCAGATGTGACAGCAGTTTTGATTAAGTTGTAACTCCCATGCATTTGCACTTTAAATATGATATTACTATAATAATAATAATAATAATGCTATTGTTATCATATTCACCGTTTTATCTCCAAGAGTAAATTACTCTGTCGATCTAGCTATATTGTCAAAGTGCTTGAATCATTTTAGTCATTTTACAGCAACAAGATGGATTTTATTGGTTTGCTGACTTGGCTAACTGTCTGTTTTTAAGCATGCAGTAATTCTTTATAACCCGTAGAGGACGCCCTAGCCTTGTTAAATCAATGACTTGTGGCGTCCAATTCACGTATGGAATCAAAATGATCGTTTTCACACGACTACACCAACAAGAAACGGTTTTGATTAAAGACGGACAACGCTGGGAACTTGAGTATAGTCCATGTGTTCACTGATGTTTTTAAAGTGACGATATGTTGCTCCCGAGCAAACTCAACATTTAGTGGCACCAAAAATATGACCTCATGACCTCCTGGTTTAATTTTTCTTTGCTAAGATTGTGTTTTGTTTTGTAGTTTTTTTTTTATTGTGTTAAACTGTAAAGTAATACTTAACTTTAAAACAAACGAATGCAATGAAGTTCATAATCCATTCATATTTAGAACTCTGCGCATATCGATGGTAAAGAGTTACAAAAGTAACAGATGGATTGAACATTTAAACTGGTTGCAATGAGAACGTACTAAATATTTGAGTTTAAAACAGTAATGCTTATAAAGAATGGATGGATGGACGATTTTAATGAAACAACCTAATGATTTCAACTTTTTTTAAAAAAATAGGCTACTTATAAAGGCTGGCAGGGCAAGCTTTAAAAATAAAAAACTACGCCTGATTTTAGAGAGAAAAAAAATTATCTGAAAGAGATTTACCAGTATATGGACACTGTATTCGCGTTATGCTTTACATGTAAAAAGAAACAAAATAGTTTTCCATATTGTTTACAGTATTATATTCAAAAGGGTTTCATACAATATTACAATTTTAATATAGCAACTACAAATGCATTTTAAGTATAGCTACTTGTACAAATTATTAGGGTTGGACTTATGCTTTAGTTTATTTGTTTTATATACTATGCGAAAAAAAGAAAAACAAATTTTCTTGCAACATCGACACTTTTTCAAATTTATTTGTGCAATTCCATATCTTTGTCCCTAACTGCAGTTGTGCACGCCTGTGTATCAAGGGTTTTTTCCCAAATAAATGTAGAACGTCTGTAATCGACTTTTTAGAGATGCACTGATAAAAAGTCAACTGTAACTTTGCAATGCTCGTGGCCTAAACCACCTTTTCGCTATTGCCTTCATCTGCGCACCGCTTGAACTAAATCCTTGGTCCTTTGTGTTAATGGTCCGTCCTCATTTACCACCTAATTGGACTATATAAGACCAATAACAGGAGAGAACTCTCAGCCCAGCAGCCAACGCGAAGAGTCTGGGAGGCCCCTCCTCTCTCCAGACTCTCCACTTCCCATCTCTCCCTTCATCCCATTTGCTATTGTACGTGCCCAATCGCCGTATACTTTCTGCATTTAACTCGGGTGACATTTTTATTTCATCATTAGCATCTGGCGCCAGACAGACGCGGTGAGCATCATTTTCACCAAGGAACTCTCGGAAGATGATCAGCAAGATTAATATTGTTTATCTCGCTCCGCATTATTGTCTTTCGTTTTAACGTCAGTGCTGACCGTAAACAACCGCGTTTAAGTTCCCACTACTGGAAGAGTTTACCAAGGACCTTCAAACTGTTAACAGATTTTAAAAAAATACTTTTAGCGATTTTCAAAATATATTATAAGTCCGAATTTCAAACCAACATGCCCGAAACAACCCAGGATACATGTGCTTCGGCGAAAGACTCTCCATTTTTCATTAAAAATCTTCTTAATTCTGACAGTAAGCCGTCAAAGCCTAAGCCTATTTTGGCATCAACTAAAGCAGGACTTGATGGCAGCTTCTCGCTCTCTCAGGTTGGGGAATTAAACTTTCCTCGCTTTGAGTTGCCGACCCACCGCTTTGCGTTACCGGCTTACCTTGAGCGTGCCTCGGCGTGGTGGTACCCGTACACGCTCAGTGCATCTGCGCATCTTCACAGAACAGAAGGTAAGGTTTGAGCTCTCATGACTGCTTTTTGTGTAGCGTGCATTGATTTATCATAAATAATAGCGTGGTTCTGATAACAAATGTTGGTGCATACGTATGCAATGTTAATTAGATCCAAGTGAGCCCATAGTTTGAAAAGTGTTTCCGGACATATTATAAATAATATAAGCATACAGGTAGCAATTTGCATACGCTGTTTACGTTCTTTAAATATAAAATTGTAATTTTTGAAATGGTCTTTCTTTTAAAATGCGATGCTTAAGTTTGAAAACACTGAGATTTGGACAGTACAATCCACACTCGTTTGCACCTGTCATGTGGCAAAGTGACGCGACCTGTGAAACTTGATATGAATATGTTTCTGAAAGAAAACGAATACTAATTTGAGCTCTCCTACTGTAGCAGCACAGAAAGCGAGAGCCTCCTCACCGATCACAGGCACCGACCGAGATTCACCTGAGCTCGTGCTCAAATCAGACCCGGACGCCAAGGACGATGAAGACGACAACAAAAGTGGAGACGAGATCGTCCTCGAGGAGAGCGACACTGAAGAGGGTAAAAAAGAAGGCGGCTTGGACGACTGGAAGAAGAGCGATGACGGCGCGGACAAGAAACCTTGCCGGAAAAAGAAAACTCGCACGGTGTTTTCGCGGAGTCAGGTGTTCCAGCTGGAGTCCACCTTCGACATGAAACGCTACCTCAGCAGCTCAGAGCGCGCGGGCCTTGCTGCCTCCCTTCACCTCACAGAGACCCAAGTCAAAATCTGGTTTCAGAACCGCAGAAACAAATGGAAACGTCAGCTGGCCGCAGAGCTAGAGGCCGCCAATCTAAGCCACGCAGCGGCGCAAAGGATTGTGAGAGTACCCATCCTGTACCACGAGAACTCGGCCTCTGAGAGCTCCAACACAGCGGGCAACGTGCCCGTAAGCCAGCCGCTGCTCACTTTCCCTCATCCGGTTTACTACTCGCATCCCATCGTCACCTCCGTGCCCCTCCTCAGACCGGTTTGAGGACGAGGGACGACTTTTCTATGTAACTATGTAACTAAAACGATTTTACAAAGACTTGGAAGAGGGAAAGAGAACAGGGGGAAATGAAACAAAGAGACGAATTATTTTTGTTTAGAAAATAATTAAAAAAGAAAGAAAAGAAAAAAAATGTACAAAGACGCACTATCATGCATTTGAGCCCTACATTTTTTTTTAAATATAACTCATAAAAATACCCATAAAACTACACATGAATAAGACGAATGTTTAGAGGCCTACATTTCTAATGTTGATGTTGGTTGGTGGTGAATTATAATGACTTCGTTAATTTACTGTCATTATTATTATTATTATTATTATAACTGCTATGGTTTATCTATGAATATCACAGATCAACTTGTTACCAAGTCAAAGGAAAGGTTTTATACACATGGTTCAATTTCTTTATAGCCCAGGAAAAAAAATCACACAACCCTAAACACGGATGTGCAATACTACTGTGTATGATCTATATATTAAGGCAAAATATTATTTTTGAAACTCTTTATTTTAGGCACATTTTCTTAACCAAACAGTTCTTCGGTTGAGAAGATAACAGCTGAAAACGATTTTGGTCCCGCGTTCAATGGACAATCATATGCTATACTGACAGAAGTTGCAGTTAAACTGAAAACACACAAACACGAAGAATAAAAACTTTTACTTTTGTCTATATTATTTACAGATGTATATGCACATGTACAGATATAACGAACCAAAATGAGGAAAGGTGTCATTTGTACAGTAATAGCTAAGTTTTTTTGTTTTTTTTTAACATTGTATTGCTAAATTCTGTTGTGAAATAAACGGAGACTATTAAAGTCTACATGTCTTGAGTGACTAACCTGACTTTGTGGCACGACTGTTGTGTTGAGGCGAATAACGAGAAGGCTTCTTTGATGTCTCACAATTTATAATGCTCATGTATAAATTTGGACATGTTGCATGACTAATGCACTCGCGTGAATAGTGATAAAACATGATTTTCAGGAAATAATATAGGCTATATACAAATTAAGAAATAAACATGGGAGACAAATCTGACATAGGCTAAGATCGCACAACCCCCATATCATACGTTTAGTTATAATTAGAGGAGGCTCGATGTGTGTATATAGCCTAACAATTTTAAAATTATATGGAAATAATTCTGTACATTTCAAAACATCGAAATATGCTTAAAGGGATGTTAATAAATTAATATATACATAATTTATTAATTAAATCATTAAGTGGGCTAATTAGTTTATTTATGAATAAACCATGTATTTTTTCAGTGCGCTTTGCTAAACATTAAAGAAAGTAAAATAATGTTAAAAATAAAATCATTATTTTTTTTAGTTACAACAATATGAAATAAAAAACGATGAGCTAATTTAACCATGCAGCAAAACCGGAATTGTTTCACTTACGCCTCAACAAGCTGAAATACCCATTACCATCTCAATTACAAGCAGGTGCACCATTAAATCTGGCGGATGTTTTGCAAAATCGCGTTGTCAATAAGACCGTAGAATTATCGGTGAGAGCTGGCGGAATTGCATTAAGAGTTTTACCGCTCATTGTGAGAGTAGCCTATGCGTGTGTGTGTGTGTGTGTGAGTGAGTGTGTGAGTGAGAGAGATAGAGGCGGAAGAGTAAAAACTGTGCTCATTTGTTATGCGTTGTATTTTAAGTGTATAAAAGCGCAGTAAACGCAAGTAATGAGTTTACTGCTGGTGCTGTGAAACGCGTGCAAAAATTGAAACACGACCCATTAAATGTAGCTACAAACCTTAAGCCAATGGAAAAAATATTATTGACTTGAGTGGAAGAGGTTAGACAACAACTAAATTATATAACAACAACATTAAAAAAAGATTAATAATAATATTATTATTATTATTATTATTAACCACACTGAAAAAAATGATTCATTGAATTTACTAAAATTATAACTAAAAGGTAAGTGGTTGCAATCAGTTTATTTTAGCTACATTTAAATAAACAAATTTAGTTGACTAACTTTCAACATTTTATTTTTATTTAAATGTAGCTAAAATAAATTGTTTGCAACCACTTACCTTAAAAAAAAATAGTATCATTTTTTTCCCAGTGCACAATAACAAAAATAACAACAAATAATTAACAACTCTTCTTTAAAACGATTCGTCTAAAATGCTCAGATACCTCAAATAATTAAAGGCTTAAGATTCGAGGCTTATTATTATTTTTTAGAAATATTTAAATGAATTAAATGAAGTTTAGCAGTTTGTCACAACAATTAGCCTACAGAAGTTCTACAGGCAACATGTTGGCTATTTCCGTCGTGCGTTTGAATATAAGCCTATTACTAAAACGAAATGTATAAAATGGTATAAACATGGACCAGTATCGAGAGAACTTTAATATGGGTCAGTCAGGCTCATCGACAAGCATTGGTCTTCCTATTACACTCTTCCTCTGTAAAGTCGAAATCAACTCTGCGTTGGGTCTGAGCACTCAGCCAAGAGTACATTCAAATACCGCCGCCTAATAATCATAACTCCTATATTGACGTGTAATATAATGCAAGCTCAGCACGAGCCCATTACCGTGAATTAATAGATCGCAGAGGCATTATCGCCTGTCGAGTATTGATCGGGTAACGTCTGTAAAATATTGTTTCCAATCAAGGGCATTGTTAACTGTTCTTTTTTTCCTGATGGCTTACTGATGACCTTGATCCACTGTCATAAACTGAAAAAATATATATAGCCTATCACTCGATAATTTCCATTTGACCATATCTTTATGCAAAGAAGGGGGGTGGGGTAAACAGATAAAAATGCTCTTTGCGCATTAACATAGAAGACAGAGAATAGCATATAGAAGAACAAGAGTTTGAACAAAGAGTGCATATAACCGATATTTAAACAATCCCCTCCCATAATTTGTTCACAAGTCATCTCTTTCTGGCTGTGATTATTCCTATTTGCGCAATAGTGTTTTCTTTGTGAATATGACGGGGTTGTCAGCTAATCAAAGCGTGGGCTATTCAAAACTGACGGAACGGTGATTTAACAATTTCGATAAAACACAATACGTTTAGTTAGCCGACCTCACATTTTCGAGCGGAAAGGATAGCAGCTCTCTGCGTCACAGGATGAGACTGACAAAATGGACTATCATCTGCCCTATTGAATTATCTTTCGCTGTGTAGGGGAAAATGTTTTTCAGCGCTCTGCAAAGCACATTTACCCACAATAGACGACGAGAACGTGAACTCAATCCCGTGTATAACGCTTGAGAGGGAGCGGGCCTATCTTTGCTCATTACTTTCTCGAAATGTTTTGGTGTTATTCAGGGAAAAGGATATCTTCTTTTTTGCCCCACCTTTCCCATTTGCCTTTGTGATTGAAAGCGAGCATCAGATTTTCATCAAAGTTATATTAAGTGAAACATAGGTTGCGGGGCAGCCTCTGATTGAAACAGTTTAAATTTTAATTGTGTTTTTAATTTGACATATAGTTGCGGAGAGGAATGACACCACAACGCCGAGGGGCGGTCGATTCGCTTAATTTCTCCCTTAGGGATTGATGAGTATATCAGAGCAGTAGATTGGAAACCCATTAAGACTCAATGGTTAGGTTGTTAATTGGATCTTGATGAATAGAAGCCCTTGGTTGAACTATACTGATCCAATCTTCTTGACTTTCTGTTTTCCAATAAATTACCCAATTCATTTCCAAGCCGTAGATTACATAAATTGTACACCTCCAGGGCTTGAGTTTCCCGCCTGCTTGCTTGCTTGCTTGCTCTCTCTCTCTCTCTCTCTCTCTCTCTCTCTCTCTCCAAAACCATTTGAGAAAAAATAAAAGACCAGCCTCAGAATCTAGAATGAAAATCGAAACATAATCAGCGTTTATACTTAGAAAATTTATTGATATAATTTTCTTTGGTAATTTCCTTATCTTAAAGTTGGACATGCCATATATCATAATACACACGTGTAAAGGGCCCTTTGTTTAATATTTATCGAAGCTTGATTTTCAGATCAAAGGCGTCCATGACTTCATCTGTCTTTCTAGCGGAAAGCATTTTTGCCAGAGCTCGATGTGTATGTTCGGTCATTACTGTCTGCCGCATGCACTGACAGCACGTGCAAAAACGCCTGTTCTGCCGGATTTGAAAGATGTTTAGCTTTGTGAACGCGTGACAGATTGTTCCACAATCGCTGGGTGTTCATCACGGTACACCTGTCTAGGTATTTGTGAAACACATAGATAAAAATTGCTCATAATCAATAACAGAAACAACTTTTTGGATTAAACGCGCCTAAACAGTACACACGCATTAATGCTCTTTTTCAAACCTATTTAAACAGCTTTTCATGAAAATTGTGATAATATCACTCCCTCCTCCCCAAACATGTAGAATATGTAATAGGTGTTTTTGTTTAATATGTCTAAACGGCCTTTAAGCCATCCTGCCTCGGCTGACGCTGACAGGCGCAGCGTATAAAACCGGCTCTTTAACGATCATTGCGGATTTCACGCCTTATGTGAATGCGCCATAAATCGTAGGGCCGCTGTGAACTAGACCCTCATATTTTACACACTAAATGGCTATATGTGGGCATATGGTCGCTCACAATAGGTCTCTTTAACAACCGTTCAAAACAGTTGCAGATTGTGACACTTCAACCATCGTTTCCGTCATCGTGTATATGGTGCACGTGTCGTACTTCCAGGGTCTTACTAGACCAAACTAACACCCATTGATATGTTTTCGTTCTAGCCATAGGTACACTGTAAACAGACGCTCTTCAAAATTAAGATTCCTCTGTGATAAATAAACACTCTGCTTATGGCTATGGATCTTTTAAGATAAAAAGTTCTTGCTAGTAGGTTATTTTTACTAAATCTATATTTTCCATCACAAAAATAATACATATATAATTATAAAAATTAAAAAAAAAAAAAAAGAAAGAAAGGAAAAGAAAATTGCAGCTGTTTTGAACTGGCATGGCCCAGTTAGTCTATGGTTGGGAGACTCATGTGTGCAGGGCATTATTCCCGACCTTTGAAATTTGTAGTCGGGATCGCTCAACCCTGGCTCCCTCTGGTCTATTAGGTGTCCGCGCGCTGTCACCACGACGAAGCCAGAGCATTATGATCAAATTAATTCTTAAACGGAGATAATGGACGTGGAATGAGTTTATTATTTTCAAGAAAAATGAGATAGGATCCATTATTAGTTCCTAGACTGTGTGTTGGATTATTTGACCAATTTGCCATTTATAGCACAAGACTAGTGGAATTTAAAACGACTGTTTAATAAGATATATGATTTTGAACTAAACCATGGATTCAGATGACTTGTGATTATGAGGTTGGTTATTGTTGTAGGCATGAACTTGAGAACTCCAAGCATGTGCTTGAGATGCCTAAAACTCTAGTCATGAACAAAGGCACCTCTATGGATCAGCAGCATAGTCGTCTGTGCAGTGGGTTTGTGTGAGGATCACAGTCCACAGTAAAACCTGTTTAAAAAGTGCTTCTGGATCACTTAAGCTCTTCATTGCATGGTCAAATATTGTGACAATCTTTTGAAACGGACAAACAAGCTTTATATTAAAGTTAGTGTTACACTTGTTTTAATTATAGTTCAGAGGCCTGTTCACATGAGCCTCCAATACAAGTAAAAATCTTAAGATCAATAAATGAATAAAAAATAAGCTCGTTATTTTTTTTACTATATATTTCAACTACTATTAGTAATGTAGTGAAATAAACCACTTTTTTTTAACAGTTATACAACAACTCTCCTTGAGTTACAAATATTACAGATTCAGTTCCTGAGGTGTTTGAAGGACTGAATAATTCTGCATAACCTTTTTTTTTTTTTTTACATTTATTGTTTATAATATATTACAACAAAATTACATAGGCTATTATCTATAAACATACTATTGTTTATCATAAGGTAATTTACAGTTAGCCAAAAAAACGTATTTGCACTGTTGCATTTTGACATCCTTTTCGCGTTAAAATGACTAAATTAGGCACTGTAGTATAATGTTTTGCACCAAGTTAATCTTCATCTAGCGCTCTGCACTTCTCGTGAGCCATTGACGAACTCAACCTTTATAAAATTTGAAATTTCCGGGCGCGCTTTGAGCGCGTGATTGGCCAGCGCCGGTCTTACCTACATGCAAATGAGGGCACGTTCCACCCGCCTTGAGACCAGAGCGCGTGGAAGTGGAGAGGAATGCATTCGAACACTTTTGAGCCCACGAAAAACAAGTTTTTTTGAACGTCCCAACAGCTTTAAAGAACCATTTTCAAATTTGAAGAAAACACTCTCTATAGCGGAACTTATTACTGCGTTGGCATTGTATCATTTTTAGAATTTTTTTTAACTGTTATGAGGCGAGAATGAATAATTCGGAGGACAGCGGAAGCAAGTGCTCGCCTGCCCCCATTTCAAGCTTCACGATCCAGTCCATTCTGGGCACCTCCAACGAGGGAGTCCGGTCAGCTGGAAAGGACAGCCCAAAAGCGCAGCCGAGGAAGCGGACGTTGTCCGTGTCATCGGAGGACGACTGCAGCGCCGGAGAGGACTCAGGCGACTGCTACTGCTCTGAGCCCGGTGTACCAGAGTCCTGCAACCCGCACCAGCCTCTGAACTTCTGCCTCGGTAAGTGCCGCTACCACCAGTATATCTTTGTATTTTTATTATGAGACAATCGTTACCACCTTGGTCAATATAGACATTTCTGATGTTGTGGTGTTTAGTAAAAAATTCACTTTTATAAAACGTCTCACTTCAGAAAGTATATAAAGCACTGAACTGTTTTTGTCACCATGGTGACTGTCTTGTAACGTTGTCACAATTGCCTCCACTGGATAAAACTCCAGTAGTGTTTTTATCCAATGTATTATCGCGCCTCGGTGAACAGGAGAAAGGTCAAATAATTAACCGATTTTAATCGAGTCTGCTAATTGATTATGCCGGGCTTTCAGAGGCAATGCTACATTTCGTCAATTGAGCGTTAAATGTAACACGATTTAATTAATATCGTGCACCAGTGCTAGTCATATTGTCTTGTTTATTTAACAGGGCACTTGTAACCTTTCAACAGTCGATCAAACAGTCAGAGTTCAAATTTAATGAACTCTTGTGTAAAGTATCGAGTAATGGCGATGTTTAGCCTAATAGAAAAACCCACCGAGTGAATTTGATGATGGACGAATATTTAAAGCACTTTTTGTGCCACACTAAAACTAAACGTGTTTGCAACCATTTATTGAATTCACACATTAGTTATGCATTTTGTTCACACAGAAGCACGAAAGCTTTATATAATTATTATTAATAGATCGGAAGGACTGTGTTTTTACAGCACAATTTGATAAGACGAAATTTTGTGTTGCATGGGTTGCAGGTGCCACAAAGGTACTTCTACCTGTGCAAGATGGGATCGACCGCCGGCCGCATTTGACACCATCCATACTACCGGATTACAAAGAGGAGCAGGAGCGAGCGTGTAGCCAAATGTCTCCCGTTTCTGAAGAGACACAACGTGATGGCCCGGACAAACAGAGCAGCTCCGCCAAGAAGAAGACGCGCACGGTTTTCTCTCGGAGTCAGGTTTATCAGCTCGAGTCCACGTTCGATATGAAACGCTATTTGAGCAGCTCCGAGAGAGCCTGTCTCGCCTCCAGCCTGCAGTTAACGGAGACACAAGTGAAAACGTGGTTTCAGAACCGGCGGAACAAATGGAAACGGCAGCTCTCTGCGGAACTGGAAGCTGCGAACATGGCGCACGCGTCAGCGCAGACTTTGGTTGGGATGCCCCTCGTTTTCAGAGAAAATTCGTTGCTCCGGGTGCCGGTTCCGAGGTCCATCGCTTTTCCTACCCCACTGTATTACCCTGGAAGTAATTTACCAGCTTTACCATTATACAATCTTTACAATAAGATTGAATATTAACTTTTGCGCACAACGAAAATTCCTTGCTAAAGGACGACACACTATTACACACTAAAACGTACAAATGTTTGACAAAATTCATGTCTATTTATACCTCTTTATTTGGTGAAACAAATATATTTCTTATTATGCAGCAATTAAACGAGTCTATGTGTAAAACACAAAAGCAACACGGTTCTGTACATGTCCTATAAAATACACCATGTGTATAATGATTATTTTGTACTTTTATTTACATTTCTGTCCCCAGATTAACCAGTTTTACACGTTATGAGGAGTGAAAACATTGAAATAAAAGTGTAACCAGTCGATTCTTGTCTCTAAAATGAAAACAACTGAGATTTGGAAAAAACACTTTTCCAATAATAATAATAATCATTTTTATTTATTGTATTGTATTTATTATTTATTGTAAAGAGAGGTCTATAAAATACAGAACGATTGACATTAACGATTTAATACCATCTTAAAAAACTGCAATGGCACATTTTGATGTGATGCCTTTTCTTCTAAACAACATTTTCCTAATATTTTGATTATTTCATGAGCAGTCTTCGAATGACCACAACAGCAGAAGGCCTTAATGAAATCAGTGAATGAAATGAATCTTTAGTATGGTTAAGTATATAAATACTATATATAGTGTGTACGTGTAATATATATATATATATATATTAGTGTGCTTATCATCTTAAGACAAACATTTGTGCTACATTGACACTGGGTCATGTAAAGTGTCCCCAGTTGATGCTTTCGCAATTATGGATAATTACATGTTGCTTGTCACACGAACACGCATAAAAACATTCTCGGAGACAAGCGGAACGTCAAAAGCGCAGCGGGGCCTCAGAGAAGCCGCAGTCAAGAATGACAGTGCTCGCGGTGCAATCTGATAAGATGCACCCGCTGTCAAATTACAAAGGGTGTAGTGGTGTCATGTTGCACTGATTCCATGTTCTCTATACCGGCCACGGAGAAAGTTCATTATCAACACACACAAGTACTTTTTTCCCGAAATGATGACAACAGTTTGAATGTCACCTCGAAATTTTCATTTTTACCGATTGCAGATTAAACCACGCAATTTTTTATGGATTTTGTAGGAAAATTTTATGTTGCGCACAAATAAACAGTTAAATATTGAGCAGTACATTTTAAATAAAATTGTAGTTACATTTTAATTTAAACATATCAATAAATACCTTCCTTCATTTTTTATAGGCTAGTTGGCGGATATGGTCTTAGAGAAAAAATGGCTCTTTTTAAATTTCATTATAGTTTTCTTTTAAATATTCGTACTTCGTAATTTGTACAGCCTGTTGTTTCGTTGGTTATATATTGGATATTATATTTTTATTGTCGAAATTTCCCCCCTCTTTGTATACCCGAAAATTGCAAATGGCCAAAAAAAAACAAAAAAAAACTGAAACATCAGTGACTTCCCTAAAGGCAGGATGAAGAGAAGCTCCTAGCTTGCTAGTAATACTGTTGTTGCTGTCTGTTTGATTGACAGCTCGGACCAGAGTTCAGACTGCGCATGACATACATGCAGCATAAATTTATGTGACATCCGTGTAAATTTCATCCTGTGGGTTTTCAGGGTTTTCTCACTGAGTAAAAGCGCATACACTTCCATTCACCGCTTCACACACCCATCTGTAGGTGAAATGGCAGGTGTGAATTACAAATTTTAATAGCACAGCAATGAAAATGATTTGAAGTGGTTTGAAGAGGTGGAAGACAGTGTGGAGCAGATTTGTTGAGATGATGTGTTGTGCCTCAGGATTCATCAAACTTGCCTGGCACAGCGAAAAGCAAGAGTAATTCAGTTTGGGATGTAATTTATGAGCAAGGTAATGGGCACTATATATAAAGTGGGGAGAGACAAAGAGAGTGAGAGAGCAATAGAAATACAGAGAGAGAGAGAGAGAGAGAGAGAAATGTTTTTCCATTCTTCTAATATCAGAACTGACATTGGTCTATTAATTTAAAAGCAGTTCTAAATCTAAAAAAATAAATAAAAACCTTCAGCACTGATCCTGTACATTCATGTCCCTGAAAAAACGTACACAAAAGACTTATAAAAGGTTTTTAAATAATACTGATGTCTGTGTCTGCATGCTGTCTATGGACTGTGTCCATATATTAGTTAATGATCTGTTTTCATTCTATGCATGGGTCTGTATTTAGTTGAAACAGCAGCTGGATGTCTAACCTCTTAATAATGAAGGAGTGCTGCAGGTTTGGATGGACATTTGCCATGATTGTCGCTCACTATACAAACAGCATCTAACAGAAGCTGCTTTTCTCTAAATGAATTTAAGAAAAACATAACAAGGTTTCTGATTGGCCCCTGAATCACTTATGACCTCCATGAGCGGCTGTACCTCCAGACTAATGGCTGAAATGAGGAGTTTGAGTTTGAACTGATTCTGGTTTCTATCAAATCTTAATGGAGAAGCCGAAGCCAAAATTATCTTTGGATCCCCCAGACAATAACTAAATATCAAAGCCACTTAGTAATTTCCAGATGCACACTGAGATAACTTTCAGTTGTATGACAGACTTTAACATTTCACTGATGCAGTGTTTTAGTGTATCATTCACAATAAATTGCATATATATATATATATATATATATAT